>NC_043710.1:13162381-13193670 GCF_006229205.1 Suricata suricatta | reverse complement strand
ACAGGAAAACAGGAGAGACCTAATGGAGGACCAGGGGGAGGGGAAGAGGAAAAGAGAGTTGGGGAGAGAGAGGGATGCAAAACTTGAAAGACTATTGAATGCTGAAAATGAACTGAGGGTTGAAGGGAAAGGGGGAGGGGGGGAAAGAGGTGGTGGCGATGGAGGAGGGCACTTGTGGGGAAGAGCACTGTGTGTTGTATGGAAACCAATTTGACAATAAAGTATTTTTTTAAAAAGTCTGTTTCTTGGCTTGCCTCTCTCTGCCTTCCCCCATATTCATTTGTTTTATTTCTAAAATTCCATATATGAGTGCAATCATATGATATTTGTCTTTCTCTGACTTATTTTGCTTAGCATAATATTCTCTAGCTCTATACATATCTGTGCAAGTGGCAAGATCTAAGTAATATTCCATTATATATATATATATATATATATACATGTGATGTGTGTGTGTATAAATATATACATACTACATCTTCTTTAGCCAGTCATCAGTTGATGGACACTTGGACTCTTTCCATAATTTGACTATTGTTGATAATGCCTTGAATGTGTCCCTTTGAATTGTATTTTTGTATCCTTTATGTGAATGCCTAATTTTGCAGTCACTAAATTGTAGGATAATTCAGTTTTAACATTTAGAGGAACCTCCATATGGCTTTAATATTGCCTTTTCAAAATTATTTTTAGTTTGTTTCTCAGAAGCTTTGGTTTGTTTTGCTTTTTTTAAGTTGTAATTCTTATTTATATTATTCCATTCATAATTTCTTATTAGTTTCTATTTTATTCCTTTAAACAAAATTAAGAATTTTCAAAAATGACCTTGCATTGATTTTTTTCTGCTTGAGCAATTGAGCTGTATAAGGCAAAAAGGACACATGCATTTTATGTTTACATACAGTGGGAAGTGCTAAATAGGCCTGTACATTTGCAGAGTTTCTACATTTTAAAGTAATGGAATATTAACACTGAATAAAATGTGAAAAATTAGTGATATACATTGTAATCCCCAGAGCAACCAATATATATGTAAATGGATATTTAAAAATTTCTAAAAGCATTTCTATAGTCCAAAAGTACTCAACAAAGTAAAAACAAAGAAAAAAACCAGAAGGAGAAAAATGGAAAACAAAAGTTGTTCTTACACCTTCTTTAAAGTTTTTATTTTTCCAGGTTGTTGACATATAGGGTTACACTAGTTTCAGGAGGTAGAGTTTAGTGATTCATTACTTACATACAACACCCAGTGTTCATCACAACAAGTACCCTCCTTAATACCCATCACTCATCCAACCCATCCCCTCCGCCAACCTCCCCCTCCAGCAACCCTGTTGGTTTTCTATATTGAAGAGTCTGTTTTATGGTTTGCCTCTCCTTCTCTTTTCCCCCCTGAGTTCATCTATTTCACTTCTTAAATGCCACATATGAGTGGAATAGTATAGTATTTGTCTTTCTCTGACTAATTTATTTGGCTTAGCATAATATATTCTAGGTCCATCCACATCATTGCAAATGGCAAAACTTCATTCTTGTGGATGGGTGATTAATATTCCATTGTGTATATATATCACAACTTCTTTATTGTTAAAATGTCTACTACCCAGAGAAATCTACACAATGCATGCAATCCCTATCAAAATACTGTCAGTATTTTTCACAGAGCCAGAGCAATCTTAAATGTGTATAGAACCACAAAAGACCCTGAATAGCCAAAGCAATCTTAAAAAAGGAAAACAAAGCTGGAGATATCACAATTCTGGACTTAGGACTTCAAGCTATACTGCAAGTCTGTGGTCATCAAAACAGCAAGGTGCTGACACAAAAACAGACACAAAGATAGAGTAGAAATAGAAAACCCAGAAATGGACCTGCAACTATATGGTCAGTTAATATTTAACAAAAGAGGAAAGACTATCCATTGGAGGGGTGCCTGGGTGGCTCAGTCGGTTAAGCGGCCAACTTCAGCTCAGGTCATGATCTCACAGTTCGTGGGTTTGAGCCCCATGTCAGGCTCTGTATTGACAGCTCGGAGCCTGGAGTCTGCTTCTGATTCTGTGTCTCCCTCTCTCTCTGACTTCCCCCATTGGGGAAAAGACAGTCTCTTCAACAAATGTTGTTGGGAAAACTGGAGAGCAACATGGAAAAAAATGAAACTTTTTTATAACATACACAAAAATAAATTCAAAATGGATGAAACACCTAAATGTGAGAGGAGAAACCATAAAAATATTACAGAAAAACATAGGCAGAAATCTCCTTGATGTTGCTGTAGCAACTTCTTACTAGACATTTCTCCAAAAGCAAGGGAAACCAAGGCAAAAATGAATGATTGAGACTTCATCAAGATTAAAATCTTCTGCAAAATGAAGGAATCAAACAAACTAAAAGGCAACTTACAAAGTGAGAGAAGATATTTGCAGATTGCATATCTCACAAGGGGTTAGTATCCAAAATCTATAAAGAACTTGTCAAACTCAACACCCCAAAAACAAATAATAAAGTTAAGACTTGGTCAGAAGATATGAATAGACATTTTTGCAAAGAAAATATACAAATGGCTAACAGACTCATGAAAAGATGCTCAATATCACTCATCATCAAGGAAATACAAATCAAAACCACAATGACCTATCACCTCACACCTCTCATAATGACTATAATTAACAACATAAGAAACAACAGGGATTGACGAAGGTGTGAAGAAAGGGAAACTCTCTTGCACTGTTGCTGGGAATGCAAACTGGTGCAGCCACTCTGGAAAACAGTATGGAGTTTCCTCAAAAAGTTAAAAATAGAATTATTGGCAGGCACCTGTGTGGCTCAGTTGGTTAGCCTCCAACCCTTGATTTCAACAATTTCAGCTCAGCTCATGATCTTAGTGTAATGAGGCTCCTCTGTGAGCATGGAACCTGCATGGGATTCTTCCTTTCCCACTCTCTCTCTGCCCCTCTCCTGCTCACACTCTCTCTCTTTCTCAAAGTAAATAAAACATTTTAAAATAAAAAAGACTACCCCATAATCCAACAATTGCACTACTAAGTATTTACAGAAAGGGTACAAAAATACTGATTCTGAGGGACACATGGATCCCAAAGTTTATAGAAGCTTTATCAACAATCGCCAAATTATACAAAGAGCCTAAGTGTCCATCGATTGATGAATGGATAAAGAAGTTTTTCAATTTCTATATAATAAATACAAAGTTCTAAGGGACATATAAAATTGTGTTAAATATGTATGTGTGTAATTTACTTAATACATTTCTAAACTTTTTAACTTCTACTATTTTGCCATAGTGATAATATACTGATGAAGAGTTTATATATTTAAATAACTTGTATTACTTTGCAAAGAAGATTTCCAGAAGCAAGTTTTCTACCTCCTGAACATATGTATGTTTTCAACAGTTTTTGGACCTAAGGAAAATGTTTATAATGACTATATTTCTCGGTTCATGACACTTTATCATCACGGGACCAGGCAAAGGCTCTCTCTTTTCTTAATTAGTTTTCATTCCAATTTGTTATGATCTGAATTGTGTCACACCAAAATCATACGTTGAAGCCTTACCCCTCAGTATTTCAAAATGTGACTGTAGTTGGAAGTAGAATCTTTAAGGAGATAACTTGTTTAAAAATGGCTTCTTAAAAATGACTGGTGTCCTTTTAAGAAGAGGAGAGTAGGACACCCAGAGAGACACTAGACATGAACCTAGAACCAACAGGGTGAAGATATAGCAGAAAGGTGGTCATTTATAAGCCAAGAGACTCCTCAGAAGTAACCAAACCTGCCAAGCCTCTGATGTTGGCTTTGTAGGCTCCATAATTGAGAAGATATATTTCTGTTGTTAAAACCACTCAGTCTGTGGTATTTTGTTATGCAGCCCTAGCAAACTACATCTTTCACCTTTATTTCTTTATTCAGTTCCCTCTACCACTACCAGCAGGTAACCTTCCTGATGTATTTAATGTGAATCCGGGTTTTTTTGTGTATGTGTTTTTACAGGACAGTTTCCCTTCTACATAATCTTATTATTCACTGCACATATAAATATGGATGTATAGTTCTTATATCTATGATTGACATATATAATATTCTCTGCTTAAAACATTCATGTAGGTGACAGGAAATTTATGGATATGACCAAGAGGCTTCCTTTTTAAATACTGTATTTGAGTCTTCCCTAGCAGTTATGTTCTACCTTTCCTCGCCAGAAGTGCAATCAAGAAGAGATTAAAATATTAATCTTACTACCTGAGGAATGTTTTTAGATGACATTCTCCTTTTAAGATCTACTTCATCTCATTCCCTGAAATAATGCTTAATTGTATTATTTGACGCAAAAGTGAAGGGAAAAAAGAAAAAGTGGCATAATAAAAATACTATTTATAGATAGAGTTTGTTCTAACTTTACTGCTAGGCCATTGGTTTCTACCTCTTTAATGTTGCATTTTTGCGATAATGAATCACTGAATGCAAATGAGTTGCTTTGACACATACGCTTTAAACCTTGTGTCCCTAAGATGTCAGGGAACTGAACTCACTTCATTAATGTAGGTTCATAGTGCCAATCACAACACTCAAGGGACTTCTGGTTGAATTCTCATGGGGAGGTCTTGTTCAGGAGTCATTCCCATATGGCATCTTTCCCAAGGATATGAAAGTCAATTTGTGGGTTCTAGAATCACCTGTGCTTCAGAGTTAGGTATTTTATTGAACTCCACTTAGAGATTGTCACCAAGAGCCTGAAGCAGAGTCTCCATTAGAGGTGGGTAGAAAATATTTACCTTATTTTTGTATAATAGCTTTTGAAAGATCCAAAACTACACCTCAAACCGAGCTGCTTCTTTTTCATTTTGAAAGGCACTCAACACTACACTATGAAAAATCCAGTAAGAGAATACTTAAAGGAATCTGTTTCCTGGAGTTCTAGCCTTTGGGAGAATATGTGTTGTTAAATATAATTCAGCTACTTATGTTTCCAATCAGGATTGGTGTTGTTATGTGTTGTGTACTAAAATAAATTATATCACTACTGAAACAATGATTTTTGCTCATTGAGTTTATTTATATCAGAGTTTATTTCTTCAATATTAGCTAACATGAAAACTGCATGTTTCACTTGACAATCTGTGAGGAAAAAAATTCCAAATGGTACTCCTTTTTGAGAATATAAAATCACACTTTTCTTGAGAAAATTTCCAATGAATATGATAATATACAGATATACTATTTTATAGTAAAATAAATCTGCCAATATTTTAGTTGAGAAGATCTCACTCATAAAGAAAGACTTCTATTTGAGGAGAAACACTGCATAAGTAGAAGTGAAACTTTAAGAAGCTACAAGCTCCAAGATCCCTGGTTTTATAAAACAAACCCTCTATTTACTTTTAAAAATATTCAGTCTCATAATTTTATAGTAAAAGAAGATTCTAAGTACATAGAAACTATTTCCATATATACTCTTTAAGGTTATTATTATTACTCATTACCCATAAAACATGGGCATTAACTTAATGAGAATTCACCTTTTACCCTCCATGTTACTCATAAGTATTCAAAGGAAGATTGAAAATGCCTAGAGTATGACCAGAAATGACATTCTTAAATACTTCAAAATTCACGTTTGTTAGCTTCACTTCACACTACTTTCATTTCTCCTTCCTGATCTTGTGGGGTCCCCTGCTACAAAGGACGAACAAATGTCCTTCAGATAACATGTCACCTCTCACACACAAAGAAGGGAGTCATCTCAGGAGGCTCCATCAGAGGACACACACAGCCAGAGATAAAAATTATGTTCACAGTGGGTCTAATAGGATAGTATGACCAGAAAATTGGTATAGCCCTGATTGTGGAATGCACTGATATGAAGTTAAAGCATCTTTCAATTGTTTTTTTAAAGGCTCAGATTATATACCCTAATTACTCAAAAAGCTTTAATGGCTGCCATTTTTCTACCAGCTAACCTGAAAGAATTATGATATGGAAAGCAAGAAGGATGCAATAGTCAATGACAGCGATAATGAAAGCGTGACCTAGAAGAGGAGGATGCTTAGGATGGGAAAGTATTTATGGGAATTGGCCAGTAATGCATATGGAGTTTGGAAAGAGAAAATTGGAGGAGGAATAGGATGTTTGTCATTTAAAATGGTTAATTTTTAAAGTGTATTATTGCTTTTTAATGTAAAGCATATAACCAGCAACCCATCAGATTCTAGCAGAAATTAGAAGAGCTGATGTAATTTAGAAACATTCTTTTTTGCTTAGAGTTGATGTGTTTTCCAAGGGAGACAATGAAGAGCCAGGAAGCTGTGAACAAAATATTATAAGTTGTAAACAGAGAAGACAAGGTCATAAAGAGACATGAAGGCAGGGGCACAACAGCAAGATCTTAGAGCATAGTGTTTGGGGATAGAAGGAAAGCTAGAATCTCGAAACAGAGGGTTGTCCCTGAGTGGAAAAGGATGAAGACTGAGGAACATATTAGAAGTCACGGTTTTGGTTTTTTTGTTTGTTTGTTTGTTTGTTTGTTTTACAATTTTTTTTTAAAATCTTGAATTAGATGAAAAAATGGCTATCTTAAGTATCTATAAGACCAACCACACTACTGTGCTCCAGACTTAAACATTAGCTTGCATGAATTATTATTTAAATGTCTTATAAGCCTGTAAAGCTTACTATTTTCAAACTACCACTGCAATCTCTCCATGTTAAACCACATTCTCTAATATCCAAAAATGTCATGGCTCTTGATCCTATAGCAAAAAAAATATTTAAAAAATTTCAAAGTCTTTCCTGATCTGGCCCCAACTGTTATTCCCTCATCTCTCTCTCATATAGAAGATGCCATCTTGTTTCTGCTACCAGCTGTTAAATTCCCTCTACCACCAGCTTCTCCACTTGAACCCTAGTCAACAGTATTATCTCTAGGAGGCTTATAACAACTGTTTGACTCTTTTTATAAATTTTTATTTATGTGCACCCCACTCCAAGCCCATAACTTGTTCTCTTTATGTCAGTAGCATTTCTCATTTTAAAATTTAAAGTTGATCATGTGATTCATCTACCTTAAAACTTCTTTATTTTTTCATTTTTAAAATATTTATTTATTTATTGAGGGGGAGGGACAAGGAGGGAAGGAGAGAGAATTCCAAGCAGGCTCTCTGCTGTCAGCTCAGAGCCCCATGCAGTGCACAAACTGTGAGATCATGACCTGAGCTGAAGTCGAGTTGAACGCTTAACCTACTGAGGCCCCCAGATGCCCAAGTTTGCTTTTATTTTTTATTTTTACTTTTTAAATATTCATTTATTTTTGAGAGAGACAGAGAGACCATGAGCAGGGAAGGGGAAGAGAGGGTCTGATCTGTCAACACAAAGCCCAACAAAGGGCTCATACTCATGAACCACAAGACCATGACCTGAGCCGAAGTCAGACACATAACTAACTGAGCTACCCAGGTGCCCCCCAAGTTCCCTTTTAAAAATGAACAAAAAACCGGGGCACTTAAGTGGCTCAGTCTGTTGAGCACCTGACTCTTTGTTTTAGCTCAGGTCATGACCCCAGAGGCATGGGTTCAAGCCCCACATGGGCTCCATAGTTAGCACGGAGCCTGCTTAGGATTCTTTCTCCCTCTGTCCGTCTCCCTGACTCATGCTCTCTCAACCTCTCTTCTAAGTACATCAAAAAAATAAATAAATAAAAACAAAGTAAAACTAAGTTATTTTCTACTCCTGAGCAGTATCTTTAAGAAATACATGCCTGCCTTAAATCCTGGAATGTTCTACCTATGATTTATGAAATAGTTGGTTCCTTCCAATGCTTTATGTTTCAGTTCAAAGGTCACTCTCTCAGAAAGGCCTTCTACTTAATGTCATTATCCCAGGTAATTATAATGTATTTTTTCATTCAATTTACTTATTGTGCTTATTATGACCTACAATTATCTCATTTCTAAGTTTCATTATCAGCATTTTTTCTCTTCTTTATTATTGGACTATAAGGCTCATGAGCTGAGGGACAGTAATTTATCTGAAGATTGAACATTCCCTTGTACAAGTAGAAAATCAACAAATACTTGGTAAATAAATAAGATGGCTAGGGGTGCCTGAGTGGGTCAGTTGGTTGAGTGCCTGACTTCAGCTCAGGTCATGATCTCACAGTCTATGAGTTCAAGGCCCACACTGGCCTCTGTGCTGATAGCTCAGAGCCTGGAGTTTGCTTCAGATTCTGTCTCATTCTCTCTCTGCCCCTTCCCAGATCACAGTCTCTCTCTCTCCTCTTTTACTCTCTCTCTCTCTCTCTCTCAAATAGAAAAATGACTCCAAGAAACCGAGAAAAGAATTATGATGTAACAAATACTCTGCAATTTTGGAAGTTATTTTGGTCTTGCTTCTCTGATTCTTCCTATATTATTGCTTCATCCTTTTTTTCTCACTGCAGAATGGTTCTCTATTCCATTCTACTTTAGGAGAGAAAATATCAACAACTTGAGCTTTAATAGTTCAGGCATTTATGACCTATAGACCTATAGTCTTTTTTTTAACCACTTTATTGAGATATCATTGATATACAAAAAGCTTGTATATGTGTTTGATGGGTACGATTTGATGAGTTCGGAGTTACATCAGTGAACTCAGCACAACATATCATAGATTGATCATATCCAAACATTTCCTCCTGCTGACTTTATTATTATTATCATCAACATCATTTTTGTGTGGGCATGTGCAAGCATACTTAAACTTCTACAAAATGGTGGCTGTTATGTTATATAATGATATTGTCTTGATTCTTTAGAATGTAACACCAGGTCTTCAGATAAAAGACACTCAGAGTACTCTTGGACAGGTGCACACCAGTGGAACTATCAGTTGTAATTGGGAAGGGATTCTAACTGGCTTAGTTATAAACAGATAACTATCCTTGAAATAAACAATTCTAGGAAAATATTTAGTCATATTAGAATAGCATGCTGATCCTTTGCCAAATATATGCAATAAAATTATCATATAGAGGTTCTATAATGTAAGGATGTTTATCATCATTGCAGTAATGAAATATAAGAGAAATAGGAAAATAGATCAAAGAAAAGATCACCTAAAACTGAAGGCCAGATATATTACATTTAAAAAATAAGGTCCTAATATTCTATACATTAAAAATACTTTCTGAAAACAAGCATAAAGGAACTTTATAACTTGTGAGGCAAGAAGAAAAAGTTATGAGTAAAGAGGAAAAGGAAATAGTATCCAATAAAGCAGTATGGGTTGTTTTCCAAATATTCGTAATTTTTAAAGATCTTATTTTCTGAAAGCTGAAGAGACAATGAGTTCTCTAAAAAATAAAAAAACATATTTACAGAGCACCTGGGTGGCTTAGTTAAACATCCAAATCTTTTTTTTTTTATGTTATTTTTTTTTTGAGAGACAAAGAGAGCACAAACAGTGGAGGGTCAGAGAGAGAGAGAGAGAGGGAGGTACAGAATCTGAAGCAGGCTCCAGGCTCTGAGCTGTCAGCACAGAGCCTGATGTGGGGCTTGAACTCACGAACCATGAGATCATGACCTGACCCGAAGTCGGACTCTCAATCAACTGAGCCACCTAGGGACCCCAAGCATCCAACTCTTGATTGTGGCTCAGGTC
Organism: Suricata suricatta; assembly: GCF_006229205.1. Lineage (NCBI taxonomy): Eukaryota > Metazoa > Chordata > Mammalia > Carnivora > Herpestidae > Suricata > Suricata suricatta. The sequence goes on along the minus strand of NC_043710.1, from coordinate 13,184,019 downwards.
ATGATCTCACAGTTTGTGAGTTGAGCCCTGCAAAGCAAACAAACAAACAAACTTAAAAAAAAAGAAATATCTCCAGGTATTTTTGCATGGGTTAATAAAACAGAAAACGAGAATAAACAACTAATAGACATGGATGGTAGAAATTGCAAATTCAATGTCCATCAAATAGAAGTTATAGAAAAATAGGACAAAGAAAATAGGGCAGAATAGTGACCAAAATCATCCAGTTTTCTGATAAAGCAACAAGTCCCAGATTAGGAAACCATAAGGAGAAATAAAATTATTTAATGGCATACAATTTCTCAAGACTTTTTCAAACTCAAGAGACATATATGATTGGAATCATGGCTTCAAATTCCTGGCAAGCTAATAAAATATTCTTAATTGAATAAGATTGTTAAGAATTAAATCCTCAAATAATGACTGATACTGGATCTGGATCATCTATTTAATTTGCTAAACTTGCTTTTTCTCTTCTCCAAATGGTTGCAGTTTATTTACTACTAGCCCTTTGATTTTAATAACTGAGTTAGATTAATACATATTCTAGGAAATCTGACCTAAGGAATTACCCTTACTATCTATTGAAAGTCCTAATAAAATAAATCTTCTTCGTTTCTTCTCCAAACAGATGAGTTTCCAAACCCTTACATGGCTCCCGGAAATATCACCCAGGTCACTGAGTTCATTCTCACAGGAGTCTCAGACCGCCAAGAGCTCCAGATTCCACTCTTCTTCGTTTTCCTGCTGATCTATGGGCTGACTGTCGCTGGGAACCTCGGTATCATCACCCTCACCAGTGTTGACTCTCAGCTTCAAACACCCATGTACTTCTTCCTGCGCCATTTGGCTATCATCAATCTTGGCGATTCTACTGTCATTGCCCCTAAAATGCTGATCAATTTTTTAGTAAAGAAGAAAACCACCTCTTACTATGAATGTGCCACCCAGCTAGGAGGTTTCTTGTTTTTCATTGTAGCTGAGGTGCTCACGTTAGCTGTGATGGCCTACGACCGCTACGTGGCCATTTGTAACCCCCTGCTCTACATGGTGGTGGTGTCTCCACAGATCTGCCTTCTGCTAGTATCCCTCACATACCTCTATGGCTTCTCCACAGGGATTGTGGTTTCATATTGTATCTTTTCTCTGTCTTATTGCTCTTCCAATGTAATCAATCATTTCTTCTGTGATATTGTCCCTCTGTTGACATTGTCCTGCTCTGATACTTACCTTCCAGAGACAATAGTATTCATATCTGCAGCTACAAATTTGGTCTTATCCTTGATTATAGTTGTAGTATCTTATTTCAACATTGTTTTGTCCATTCTAAGGATGCGTTCTTCAGAAGGAAGGAAAAAAGCCTTTTCCACATGTGCTTCACATATGATGGCTGTCACGGTGTTCTACGGGACCCTTCTCTTCATGTATTTGCAGCCTCAAACTAACTACTCATTGGATACCGACAAAATTGCTTCCGTGTTTTATACACTGGTGATCCCCATGCTAAATCCCATGATCTACAGCCTGCGGAATAAGGACGTGAAGGCTGCCTTACAGAGATTTCTAACAAATTCATGCTATTCATTTAAATAAGTGTAATTTTAGAGTTCTATAGGTAAATGATGAGATGGTTAAGATAGGTTATCATATTTGGAGAAAGCAAATATTAGGTGGCTGACTTAGGTTTGCAATTAATCCCAGGACATAAAAGGAGCTAGCATTTGGGAAGCATTGAATTAAAAAGTAAACTGAAGTTCTTGGAAATATGAGGTTGATACAGAAACAAGCATTTTTCACTAACTTTGTGGTGAATTTTGAAAGAAATATTTCCAGGAATCAGAAGAAGTAGAAGTTAAAAAATTTAAATAACCTTGAACAAAGTAATAAAATATAGCCTCGAGAAGTAAATTGATCTTTTTTATCCTTTGGTTCTTTTTTTGCTTTGTGCCTGGGTATGTTAGGGGGATAATGGATCACTGCATCTTCGAGAACTGTAACCCAGATAGCTGATAGCCTTTTCACAGCCAAGTTAGTAAAGTTAAACTGAAAAACATGTTTAAAATAAAACTTCTTTACTTTTTCTTAATACAGTCTGATTGAAAAAAACATATACTACTGATGGATTTACATTCTGAACAATAAAATATGATTGAAATTATTTTATTTAATTTTTAATGTTTATTTGTTTCTGAGACAGAGAGAAAGAGAGAGAATGTCAGGGATGAATGGATAGAGAGAGAGACACAGATTCCAAAGCAGGCTCCAGGCTTTGAGCTGTTAGCACAGAGCCCAACTTGGGGCTCCAACTTACTAGCTGTGAAGTCATAACCTGAGCTGAAGTTGGACAATTAACCAACTGAGCCACTCAGGCACCCCTGATTGAAGTTATTTTAATGCAATTAATATAATTTATATAATTTTTCAGTAAAAGATCCAGAGTATAGTCATTGGTATTTTCATGTTGCTTCACAAATTTATTGGATTCTGTAAGAGTTTCCTTTTTCCCTACTCTAAATATCATTCTTCTTTATTGTCTGTAAAGTATGTGTTGGATTCTAATATCATTGGACATTCCAGGTATCATGTTTGTGAGAATTCCTTATATCATTAGAGGGAAATTTTCATTATTTTAACAGACTTTTTGTTGTTTTTTGATAGTTTTTGATCAATGAGTACACTAATCTCTATTGTACAATTTTGAAAAGAGGTAAAGAGACTGTACTTTGGACCTATTAAATCAGCATCACCAGATAAAAGTCAATATATCTATATTTGAATCAGCTCTATGGGTGATTTTGACACTTAATCTTAGGAGTGAGTCGTGGCAAATAATCAAAGAACTAAACTGGAAGAGATGTAGGCATATATGTCATTTCATTGCACTTTCCTTTATTGTGCTTCACAGGCATTGCTGTTTTTAAATATGTTTGTGGCAACACTGTGTTGAGCAAGTCTATCAGCATCATTTTTCCAATCACATTTGCTTATTTTGTGTCTCTGGCACATGTTGGTCATTCTTACGATATTCCAAACCATTGTTATGGTGGCCAGTGGTTATTACTTACTGACAGTTCAAGTGATGGTTGGCATATTTTGGCAATAAATTTTTAAATTAAGGTATATACATTGCTTTTTAGACATACTGCTATTGCACACTTAATAGACTATAGTATAGTGTAAGCATAACTTTTATATGCCTTAGGAAACCCCTAAAAATTCATTTGATTTGATTTTTTATGATACTTTCTTGATAACGCTGGTGTGAGACCTAGCCTTTATTACCTTTGAGGTATGCCTGTATATGGAAAATCATGTTAACCTTCTAAGGGTATGTTAACTCTACTTATAAATGAATTTCAGCGTTGAAGATCTTCAAGTATAGACACTAAATATTTAGTCATAACAATTATGATATAAGCAAAGAAATGCAATCCTACAAAACAACATTAGACTCCAACATGAAAAAAATTGTAATCCTTGGATTACCTGCCCCCAAAATCCTTTTTAAACTGTTACGTACTAATTTCCTTACTAAGTAAGTTGAATTCATTTTAAACTACCCAATTTAGGGAGAAGAAATGTGAGGCATCCTGGAGAAATGTTTACTTTTTTAAGTTTATTTATTTTGAGAAAGAGAGACAGAGGGAGAGGGAGTGGGGAGGGTAGAGAGGAGAGAGAGAGAGACTCCCAAGCCAAAGAGTCCGATGCTTAACCAGTTGAACCACACAGGCTCCCCAGAAATGTTTTCTTTGATCAATTACACTAACATTGTGACAAAGCCTTTGGTTGATACTTTGCATTGTCTCTTGTTCCCTTTAATTTATTATAAAATTATTGATGAATGGTCCTAGTTTTAGAATGGACAGCTAGAGCAGATGATTTAGTAAGCAAGAAGGCCATAAAGTCTTTTGGAATCTTCTTATTACCCTAAAGTTAGGTATGGGAACTTATAGATCCACTAAATAAAAGAGAAAAGTAAAATTACGTGTATTCCTTAATTTTTTGTTTTTTAAGTTTATTTATTTATTTTGGCAGAGACTGATAGAGCATGAGCAGGGGAGGGACACACACACGCGCACACACACACACACACACACACACACACACACACACACCATACACAGAGTGGAGGGGGGGAATCCCACGCCGGCTCCGCACTGTCAGCGCAGAGCCCAACACAGGGCTTGAACTCTTGAACCATGAGATCATGACCTTAGCCGAAATCAAGAGTACGATGCTTAACTAACTGAGCCACCCAGGGGCCCCGTGTAGCGTCCTTTAGTATACACCCACTGTTAATGTTAAAATATTGATATGTTGATCTACTCTAATGTTACAAGAGGAAAATTCTTAATTAACTACTCTTGTTTGAGCAGCCAAATTCAGTTTACTGGACATGGACTTTATTATACATTTATTCACAGACACTGTGTCCTATAAATCTTGTTTGTGATGAGACATGAGTGAGGAAATGGGTGTTTGGGAAGAGCTAAGCCATGAGTTCCATATGGATACTGACAGTGGTTGCTACAAGTCTGAATAGGAAGGTATGGATTGACATTAAACAAGACCATTGGGTAAATGTATATGAGTATTCATGGAATAAAGTTTTTGGACTCCCATATAAAATGTAGTTTTGTTTTTCCATGACCATTTATAAAATATCTCTATCGGTTATATTTTACTTAATTGAGTTACCTGATACAATGTTTTAAGATTTAAAAAAATTGAGGAATCAAACATAATTTCTGGACTCTTTAAATAGTTCTAACTTAGAGGTACCTGGATGGCTCAATAGGTTAAGCATCTGACTTCAGCTCAGGTCATGAGCTCATGGTTCATGAGTTGGAGCCCCAATCAGGCTTTGTGTTGACAGTTCAGATTCTGTGACTTTTTCTATCTCTGCCCCTCCCCCACCTTTCAAAAATAAATAAATATTTCTGATTCATTAGTAAGACTTTCCTTTTAATTGCATTTATCATTGAAGGCCTTGTTCAGAATCCCTACTGGTGCTCCTCAGGCTTTTGTTTGTGTTTTACTGTACATAATGGACAAGTATCTCAATACTAAACCCCAAATCATGAAATTTTATACCAAGACACAGGTAGAGATGGGATATTTAGTCAATTGTACCATATGTATTCCCCAACTGGGGAGGAGGTAGAAAAAGTCACTATATATTCAAAGAATTATTTAATATATGGAACATATAGTTCAAACATATATAATTTCCTCTCTTGATCTTGATCTTTCCCTAGATTGATCATAATTTATACAATGTAAGCAGGATGCAATTTTTAAGCATTCACTATATTTTCTTCTTCAAAGTGTCATTTTTATACATCATGGAAAAGAAATGGAAGATTCAATCCCCTTCTTGGGGTGCCTGGGTTCCTCAGTAAGTTAAGTGTCAGACTTTGGTTCAGGTCATGATCTCATGGTTCATGGGTTCGAGCTCCACACTGGGCTCTGTGGTAACAGCTCAGAGCCTGGAACCTGCCTTAGATTCTGTGTCTCCCTCTCTTTCTCTGTCCTTCCTCAACTCATGCTCTGTCTCTTTCTCTTTCAAAAATGAATCAACTTTAAATAATTATTTTTAAAGATTCCACCCCGTTCTTCATTATATTGCAACCCAGTGATATAGTTAAGTTTTTGCTCAAGGAAAACTAAAGGCAAATTTAAACTCATAACCAGTATATAAACCTCACATATCCACACATCTTTCCCCACACACTAAATTGACAACATATTTCTTATTCATCATCTTAGTCAACATGACTAGGATGGAACCTAAAGCCCAAAACTTTTACCAAATTCCCTGTGCATACAGCATACAATATTAAGGAGTAGATCCTTAAAGGATTAGATACTCTTTTCATAGGAAGTTATGAGAATTTTAAAAAGGTAATTCATATCTGCCTTTAACATGATTTCAAATATTGACACTAATAATCTATCACAAAAATTTTTTTAATTAACTAATCGTAATATTTTAAGATAGGAGAACCTTAGAACAATAATATTATAATATTATATAATGATATATATATATATATATAATATTATAAAAAGCAGAGCTAGATACACAGTTCTTAAAAAACAGGGAATCACATCAATAAATCTTCAAAGCTGCCTTGAGATACCAATTGAGCAGGGACTGTAATTTTTCTAATTATCTTGCTTGCATCATCTTGGGAGGCAAGATCTTTTGGGACAGAGACAATGATAAACACGTGCAGTCAGCTGCTATTCAGACCCGTTATGAGGAGAAGTAGGAGCACCCTCTACCTGGGTAGGTAAGAAGAATGTATATCAAAATGATGGGCTTTGACTTATAGACATGTGATAACATCCCTATAGCAGCTCAAGATAAGAACTTTAAAGTTAAATAGGGTAGGGGTGCCTGGGTGGCTCAGTCAGTTGAGCATCTGATCCCAATTCAGATTATGATCTCATGGTCCTTAAATTCTTGAGTTCTAGCCCCGCACTGCACTCTGTGCTGACAGTTCAGAGCCTGGAGCCTGCTTCAGATTCTGTGTCTCCCTCTCTTTCTGCCCCTCCCTTGCTCACACTCTTTCTCTCTCAAATAAATAAATGTTTAAAACACTGTTTTAATTAAATAGAGTATAACAAACATGATGGACTAGTGCATTTTGTAAAATAAAAATAAAGTTTTCTCTGATTTTACATTAGTTATATATATATATATGTTTCTTTTAGATTTAAAAATATATTTATACACATATCTTTATTTTTAGATTTTATATATATAGGATTTTTATTTCATATGTAATTTCTTTTCAGATTAAAGATATTAAAAATTCCAGTTTAGAATCTAGGAGAAAATTTGGAAATATCAGGCCCAAAATTTATCAGATTATAATCTATGCCAAAACTGTGTTCCTACATTTATTGTAGGTAGAGAATACACTCAGGATTAGTGGGGAGTATATTGGACAAAGGTCATCAGTGTGTCTTTAGAAATATTTTCCAAAGCAATGACTATAGAATAAGAATAAAGGAAAAAATATTCAATGACAAATATTATGATAGTAATCTCAAAATACTTAACCCAATGATAATATTTAATTCTTTATTACCTAACATTTAGAAAAGACTGCGTCAGGAAATGACAAAAAACAAGCATGGCTCTCCATTTTAAAATGTCTAACACATAACAGGGGGAGGAGTGTGGATACAGATGGTTGTTTTACATGTGGTAAGAACTATAAATGAATTATCTTCTTAAGTGATTCTAGGAAAAAAAAAGAAATATGTTAACATGGGAAGTAGCTCTTCCAAGAATAGATGATGTTTCAACAGGCATTAAGGATAAATGAATTTTCTAAACATTAAAAAAAAGAAAGAAAAAAGAAAAAAATAGACATTAAGAAAAGAAAAAAGAAACATTAAAAAAGAAAAAGAGACATAAAAAAAGAAAAAGAAACATTAAAAAAAGAAAAAAGAAACATTAAAAAAGGATAAGCGAATTTTCCTTTCATCATCTAATTTTTTTGTAAAGAAGAGTACAGTAACACCTCCGATTGCAAGTAACTTGTTCTGTAAGTGTTCCACAAGATGACCAGACATTTCTAATAATTTTAACTTGATAAATGAGTGATATCCTGGAATGCAAGAAGGGATGCTGAATGTCACATGACCATGAATAAACCAAAGGTCCTTCAATCTTTCTTCCTCTCTCTTTCTCTCTCTCTCACTCCCTGAGGGATTATGGGTGATCATCTACCAGGTTTGGATGCTCAGTCTCAGGCCATGATGCTTGGCAGAAATCAGTGATTTTTCAGAAGGTTGGATGGAGCCCACAGCTGGTACTAGTATATATTTTGTCACTTCAAAGCACTTATGGGCGGTCCTTTGCATTTCCATACAAGAGTAAGCTTAGGAATGCTTTGCTTCATTCTAGATCATTGGATAAGTTCTTTGTTATAAAGTTGCAAAAAAACAAAAAGATTCCATTGAGTCAATAGATAGCAGTGGTTCTGTTAGTGATAGTGAAAATTGTCCTACTCAGTAACCCTCCTCTCTCTCATCTCCCTCATATCAGCCATGAAGGTTTTCAAAGGTAAGTGCTGGTTAATTTTTTGTTTTTATATTTTGCATTTTCTTTATTATTTTGTAGTATATTACAGTGTTGTAAATCAATTTTATATGAATATTTTGGGGTTTTACAATGAATCATCTGAATTTCCATTATTTCTTATGGGGAAATTCACTTTGATAAACAAGTACTTTGGATTACAAGCATGTTTTTGAAACGAATAATGCTTGCAAACCAAGGTTTTACTGTACTAGGAATAGCAAGATCAAAGCAAGGAAGGACGTGTTGTTATTGACAAGTGGAGACCAGTTTAGTTAACTGAACCAATGGATGTATCCTGATGGCAGAGAGAATTGAATTAATTTGGGATTATAAAAATATTAAGGGATGAGATTGTAAAAGGTTACATACACTTTTAAATATAATTCATGCTTTACTTTTAATACAAAGTAAAATGGTTTATATATTTTCAGATGTCAGAGTTTTGTGTTTTAAAGTGGAGCAAAATTATTGAGAAGAAAAGAGGCCAGAAAAATAAAGAAAATTGAGGTAAAGCTTTCTCTCCAGTCTAGTCTCTGTCTGTTCTGTGGCTGTTCTGTTCTCAGACAGTAGTGCTTGGAAATTAATGGTTCTCAATATATATTGTTGAAAGAGTGAACGAATGAATTGACCTAGGCTCCTAAGAGAGTAACAATTGGACATAATCACACCAAGGATAGAATGTGCACATTCTTGTTAATTGATCAGGGCAGGAGGTGTTGCTTAGATCTGTATATAGGTAAGTTGCTCATCTACTCAGGTTAGTGAATTCGGTGATGGTGTGTGTGATGCTAGTATGTAGCTTTTGGAACTGTTCGTAACTACTAGTAGGTTGATCATGATTCAATTTTTAAAATATTAACCATAGTATTTCATTTAATTAGAATAAAACAGATTCTATTCGAACACAAAAGAACATGCAAGGTAAGTTCATGCCTGGTAAAGAGAGTATTATTCTGGATATAGTTATTAGTTTTATTGCCATCATGTAATAAGCATTTATTTCTGTGATTTGTGGCACAAAAAGGTTGATTCTGAAATTAGTAGTCTACAGAAGGGTCTTTGAGCAGACCAATAAATAAAAATTTTATTTTACTGCCACCCCCCTTTTTAGAGTGTGGGAGGAGAGGGGCAGAAGGAGAAAGAGAGGGAGAGAATCTTAAGTGCTGAGAAGGGAGCCCAGTTCTGAGCTCAACACGCAACGCTGGGACCCAGACCAGAGCCAGAATAAAGAGCTGGAAGCTCAATTGACTGAGCCTCCAGGCACCCCATTATTTCCCCCTTTTTCTTTTCTTTCCCCTTTTAAAAACCATTTTGTTTCAGAATGACTTTCAATTTTAATATGCAAATTAGACATTTGGAAACCATGGATGGCTAATTCTTATTTATCCCAATTTCCCTGCTGCTGTAAGTAGACATTAAAATTCTATTAATATTAAAATTTTAGAAAAGAATATACAATTTATTTAGGATATAATTAAAGTGAATAAGTATTTCCTGAAAGTTTTTACTTACCACACAGTGTTTCTCAATAAACGTAGTGATTGAAGCAAACCAACAATAACTGTGAATACTATTTGTAAGAGCTACAAAAGAGCTATTAGTAAATTCTGAAGAAAATTTGAAGAAACATAAGTTTTTATTTGATTTTAATATTTATTCCCAGTTTAATTTCCAGATTCTATAAAACAGTTTCCAGAGTCCATAAATTTCTGTAAGTTTATCCAAGAAAGATTTGTTTTCATTTCTCAGTATAAAGATGAGACAGAGAGACAGAGACAGAGATAGAAAGAGAGAGAAAGAGGGAGAGAAGGAAAGGGAGAGAGATAGCCAGGAAGACAGGGAGAGAAAAAGAGAGAGAGAAGAAAAGGAGGAGAGAGATGACATTTAACGTTAATAGGAAGAACACAGTTCTATAATTTTTGTGCTTCCCTAAAATACATTTACATAAATTAAATATTTGGATGTTCAACAGTTCAATTAGGAAAGTCATTTAAAATGAGTAAGAAAAATAAATATCCAATTTAAAATAAGAAATGAGGATTAATACAAAAACATAACTTAAATCTATGTTTCTTTAATAAAAACTAAAAAAAATTGAAAGAAACATAAATTGACCTATAAAGAGACATAAATTTCCAAATCTCTTGGGAAGCAAATATCAGTATATTCTTATTTGTAATATATTATAAAATTTGTGAGGGTTCATTCCCTTGGGTCATGTAGGTTCATATTTTAGAGATAATTGTGTGCAGTATGCTAGAAGGCAAAATTTAAAAATAATGATGAGATATGGTCTCTTGAGTCAAAAACATATGAGTGTGAAACCAAACTACCTGTCCTCAGTCCAGTCATCTGCTTTCGTTTCAGGTGTTATTTCAATTTCCTCTTCTTCATCTGTAAAGTGGGAGTAAAAATATGGTTTTTGTACAAGGTTTAGCCACATCAAATGAGACCAATAAACGTCTCGCTGTACCCTCCTTATCTACCCATTTTTAGTATTTGAATTTTTATCATAACTATGAAGATTATTCTACCACCTAGAAGGGACTTTAAGTGACAGATTATTAAAGTAAAATAGAAAATAGAAAATATGTTTCTGTCAGCTTTGGGACGATGTGGATTTGTGTCTGCACAGGTACGATGACAGACCCATCAGGGTGATGCCACTGCAGATTTATTTTCCTTTATGTTATTAATGTTAACATGTTTTCAATAAAAACAATAGCTTAAGTATTTTCACAAGTTACAAATTAGTTTTTTTTTTATGTTTTTTGTTTATTTCTGAGAGACTGCGCAAGCAGGGGAGGGGCAGAGAGAGTGGAAGACACAGAATCGGAAGCAGGCTCCAGGCTCTGAGCTAGCTGTCAGCACAGAGCCTGACATGGAGCTCAAACCCATGAACCGTGAGATCATGACCTGAGCGGAAGCTGGAGCTTAACCAACTGAGCCACTCAGGCTCCCCTGTAGTTTTAAATAGCTTAACTCACAAGGACTTTGAATATAAACCAAGACAATATGGACTATTCCATTGGTTCCATCTTTCCATAGACCGTGGATGTGAGAGAAGAAAAATATGCCTTTCCCACATATATCTCTTACTGTTCTCCATCTCATTCCCAGAATCACAATATGCTAACAGTCACTATCTTGGCAACTAAACCTCTTTACAAGGTAGTCAAGTATAAAAATACTACTCATAGGGGCGCCTGGTGGCTCAGTTGGTTGGGCCTCCGACTTCGGCTCAGGTCAGATCTCACGTTCGTGGGTTCAAGGCCCGCATCAGGCTCTGTGCTGACAGCTAGCTCAGAGCCTGGAGCCTGCTTCCGGTTCTGTGTCTCCTTCTCTCTCTGCCCCTCCCCCTCTCATGCTCTGTCTCTCTCTGTATCAAAAATAAATAAAACATTTAAAAAAATGCTACTCATAGGAACAGCAACTTGAATTTAACTCTTTTCTCTGCTTTCCTATGCAGACGCCTTGGGAAGATATGGCTCAGATAAACTGCACCCAAGTAAAGGAGTTTATTCTCATGGGCCTCACAGATCGAAAGGAATTAAAAATGCCCTTCTTTGTGGTATTCTTATCTATCTACCTCTTTACAGTAATTGGTAACCTCGGCTTGATCCTAGTCATTAGAACAGACTCAAGACTCAACACACCGATGTACTTCTTTCTTAGCAACCTGGCTCTGGTCGATTTCTGTTATGCTTCTGTCATTACCCCCAAAATGCTTGGGAATTTCTTGTACAAACAAAATGTTATCTCTTTCAATGCTTGTGCTGCTCAATTAGGCTGTTTCCTCAGTTTTATGGTGTCTGAGTGCTTGTTACTTGCTTCCATGGCCTATGATCGATATGTGGCCATTTGTAACCCTCTCCTCTACATGGTCGTAATGTCCCCAGGAATCTGCATTCAGCTCGTGGTGGTCCCCTACAGCTATAGCTTCCTCATGGCCCTGTTTCATACCATCCTCACCTTTCGCCTCTCCTATTGCCACTCCAATATCATCAATCACTTCTATTGTGATGACATGCCTCTCCTCAGGCTAACCGGCTCAGACACTCACTCCAAACAGCTATGGATCTTTGCCTGCGCTGGGATCACATTCATTTCCTCTGTTTTGATTGTCTTTGTCTCCTACATGTACATTATTTCTGCCATCCTGAGGATGCGCTCAACTGAGGGAAGACGCAAAGCCTTCTCCACATGTAGCTCTCACATGCTGGCGGTCACCATATTCTATGGGACCCTTATCTTTATGTACTTACAGCCAAGCTCAAACCATTCCCTGGACACAGATAAGATGGCCTCCGTCTTCTACACAGTGATCATTCCCATGCTGAACCCCTTGATCTACAGTCTCAGGAATAAAGATGTGAAAGATGCCTTGAAAAAGGTTATTGTCAGTAGAAAGTAGAATTTATGTTTATGAAACTCAAAAAAAGTGAAATGAATAAGCAGAAGTGGACTTTCCTTCATTACCCAATTTTTCCTTGATTAGAAAAATCATTAAGGTGACTTGATCTTGGTGATCAATAAACATTCACTGTAAAAATAAATCTGAATTCTTCATAAACAAGTTAGACTTTGATTTAAAGCTTATATGTAGAATTTAATATATGTACCAGAAGAATCTACATCGTGTTATTTCTCAAATGAAAAAACAAGCATATATATGTGTGTGTGTGTGCATGTGTGTATATGAGTATGAATATGAATATGAAAAGGTAGGGATTGTTTTGTTTGTTTCTCATCTGATAAGCATATAACTAGGTATTGTCCAAGAACAGACAAAAGTGCTGACACCTTGAACACATAGCCTAGGATCATAAAAGTGCTTTAATAATAATATACTTATAAGAGTCCTTCAATAATATATTTTAAATTAAATGCCAAGAGAAAACTATAAACCTGTGGTTACAACTGGGAGTGATTTTCACTTGGCAATGTCTGGAAATATCATCGATCGTGACCAGCACAAGGTGGCATAAGGGAAGACCATTGGTACTTTGAAGGTGAAGTCAAGGGATGCTTCATCACCTACAATGCAGATCAATTCCAAAATAGTAATAATATCAAGGGTGAGAAAGCCTGCCCTGAAAATTGTTTCCCTTTTTTAAATTTTTAAAAAATTTTTTAATGTTTTATTTATTTTTGATACAGAGAGAGACAGAGCATGAGAGGGGGAGGGGCAGAGAGAGAAGGAGACACAGAACCTGAAGCAGACTCCTGGCTCTGAGCTAGCTGTCAGCACAGAGCCTGACGCGGGGCTTGAACCCACAAATGTGAGATCTGACTAAGCCGCAGTCAGAGTCTTAACCGACTGAGCCACCCAGGAGCCCCTAATTTTTTTTATCTCTTTATTTTATTTTGAGTGAGAAACACAGAGAGTGAGCGGGAGAGGGGCAGAGAGAGAGAGAGGGAGACACAAAATCTGAAGCAGGCCTCAGGCTCTGAGCTATCATCACAGAGCCCGATGCAGGGCTTGAACCCACAGACTGTGAGATCACAACCTGAGCTGAAGTCAGCCACTTAACCAGCTGAACCACTCAAGAGCCCCCTGAAAATTGTTTCCTAAACACTTGTAGAGATTTTATTTGGGTCAAGCTGGCTGACACTGTTGTTCAAGTCTTCTACAGTCTTGATAACTTTCTCGTTATTTGCACAATTATTGAAAGCTATTAAATTCCCAGTTAAATTATGTTTTTACCTTTTTATCTGCTTTTTTCATATATTTTGGGGTTTATCTGTCAGCTATACATGAAGTCATAATTGCTAAATTTACTGATATTTTTCCCATTACCATTATTAAATGCCCTTCTTTCTTACTGGCAGTTTTTCTTATCTTAAAGCCTATTTTTCTTAACTTTCATATAAGCAATCCATATTGAACCACACAACTCAAAATTCTTTCAAATCTACACAGAGTACCTAAATCCCTCAACCTTCTTCTCTCAAACTTATATACCTCATCCATCAAAGTAATCAGCACATAAAGAGACCTTCCTTTTTAAAAGGTGTACCTAGTTGAAGACAGTTGCTATTTAGGATTTAATATCACTATAATTTTTGTCTTAAAATTAGTCCTCTAGAGAAATAGTCTTTGCAATGGATAACATCAATGCTACATCCTTGAACCATCTTTGGTTTGTTCTCAAACTTAAGCATGCATTTTGGAAGTCTTGTTAAATCTCAGATCACTGGATCAAGTCCCCAGAGTTTCTTATTCAGTCATTCTAGCATAGAGCCAAAGAATTTGCATTTCCAACAAGTTCCCAAGTTGTCTTGATGCTGCTTGTCCAGAATCACTTTTTTTTTAAGAAGAAATCTTCTTTTGTAAATGTTTATTATTTATTTTATTGAGAGAGGGAGGCAGGAAAGGAGCAGAGGGAGAGAGAGGGAAGATTTTAAGCAGACTCCATGCTTAATGCAGAGACCAACATGGTGTTCAGCTTTATGATTGTGAGATCATGACCTGAGCCGAAATCAAAAGTTGGACGATTAACCAACTGAGCCACCCAGGTGTCCCTGTCCAGGACCACACTTTGGTAACCACTGCTTTATGTGATCCCTTTACCTTATTTGTATGGAGTATTTTTCTTCTAAAGAGCCAGTGCCTACCTTTCTTTGCTGGAAAATGATAGCAGGGTTTGTGAAGATGTTCTGCTTGCATGCTGGTGACCAAGAAGTTAGTGGGGATTTACATCGCACAGAGGACAGCCCTTAGCCAATGACTGATAAGTGCAATGGAGATACATACTTAAGCTCTTTTGCCTATTCATTAGAGCAATTCCACAGTTTGACCTACCTTGTCTCTGAAATGCCCATGGAATCTAATCAGAGGTCCTTTCATGGGACTTTGTTGCTACACCCATGCTTGGCCCGTTTCCTTTCTAGGCTGCACTTCCTACTCAACTCAATAACTGTTCTTGGGAGCAACTCCTAATAAATCACATTCATATAAATCACTGGCACAGTGTCTCCTTTTGGGAAAACCCAACTTAAGATAGTATAGTAATTTTATATGCTATATTATTTGTATAATTTAACAGAAAACAATGCCTCCTTGAAGATAAATGTATCTTGAAACACTAAAATTGACATTTGTTAACTTTTCTCAGTACGTTTAATCTTAACTATGTCCAGTATCTCTTATCACAAAATGGGTTCAGAGGTTCAAAAACCACATTTTTGAAAAAAAAAAATTTGTAATTCTTTAGGGTATATAGTCAGGCCTTGTTTATTCTTAGCCACAAAACTGTGAAGCCTTTTTCTTCTAGGAGAAAGAAGACAGAAAGTATGAACCTGACTCATCATAGAACTGCTAGTAGAATTACCTTAGGAAATCCATTATTTCCCTCTAGAGGTATGAATTTTCTCATTGGTAAAATGATGGAATTGTGCTAAGTATATGGTTTTGTTTTGCTTTCTTTTAAAAAATTATGTTGGTCACAAATGAAATCTTAATAATAATTACAGCTACTCTGGTTAAATGAGACAGTAGGCACAAAGATTGGCCATGTTTTTCTTCTTAATACATTTTGTAGATATCTTCCTTCAAGTCACTCAGCAAAATCTGACTGTTTCATTTAGATGACAGGTCTAACTAATTAAAGTCTAGCATCCCCTGTAGCCTATAATTCTCTGGTTTTTCACTTTCTTACAGGCACCCTATGACTTTGACTTTGCCAATGGAAATCTCTCACCAATACTGCATTGGACCTTTGCTGTGGCTCCCCTATTCCTTATAACAAACATGTCCACTTGTAACTCCAATTGTAAACAGTGCCATTAACTATAGTAGTGCTTGTGTGGACCTACAGATCACCAGGCTTCTGTTACATCGTAACTGTAGAATCAAAGATTGAAAAGGAAATTTTGGTCTCTTGGAAATTTTGAGATCTGAATGACTAACATTGCTTGGAAAAAAATTTTTTTTTTTTCAAAATGTTCACAAGTACAACTTTTCTTCAATAATACAGCTAGGGAAAACATGAAATTGGGAAAATTGTTGTGTGGGTCTGATTTAAAATTTGATCTTATGTGCTATTGAAATGAATTTAATTTTAATGACATGTTTAGAGATCCAGAGTTTCTATTGTCATCATTACCATAATTTGTTATGATTTGTTCCACAACAAGAAGTTTCTTAATAACTATAATAACATATTTTTAAAGGGCTCAACCCAACTTGTCTCAGAACACACTCTTATTACAAAATTAAAAGAAAGGTAGGAAAATGAGTCCCAATGGTACTTTCTCATGAGAGATGCCACGAAATCTCCTTTCAAGTTCTCCTGAGCTTTCATATGAGGATGGAGAGAGAAAAAGAAAAAAGAAACTCCCTAACACTCCACACAATGTTGAAAAAAAATTTCCAGTGGAAGACTGGAAAGTTCTGTGTTCATATGAGAAACTAAACACGAGTTCATTCTGACCATCTTCTACTCTAATCGATTACTATAAGATTCATTCCAGATTTAAGTTCATGTTTCACTGTAAAGTCTACTTCAACAGTGAGAAATCTAGATTCTTCCACTTAAAAACCATTTAATTCTTTGTTCAGCTCTAATATAGTCCCTTTTCTCTATGACTTCACAGTCCCTAATCAAAACACTGTGGTCCAAAGTTGCCTTGGTCAGTTCATCCCACATTTCAGTGCGGTGATGTCATACATTTACAATAGATTTGAATATACTTGCCAGAGTATGCATTTATTCCTGGTATTTGTCAACAACCTGGTTAATTTTTTATTGGTTTAGATATAAAATTTACTTTGTGGTGCACAGTTCTATGCATTTGTGACAAATAATGCAAATACATACAGTCAAGTGACCAACTCTCAGTAACATGCAGAACACAGTCTTCACTCTGGAAGTTTTCTCTAGTCAATATTTCCTCCCCCAAAATTTGGTCAACTAAGGTGAATTCTTCTACTTAAAGATTTAAAAATGGAAAGAATGTTTTTGTTTTGTTTTTTAATCATTTAGTGTTTAGTGCCTGCATTGAATTTGAATAAATAAGAAAAATTCCAAAAAATAAAAATAAAAAAGGAAAATGAAGCATTCACTGGGAAGAAGCTTTCATAATACATATAAAACTAATGTTGAAATAACAACATTCTCTTCATTAATTTGAATTCAATCTAATTTATATGCATGAATTTAAATAGAAGATGTCTTAGTTTTTGTTCTAATATCCTAATCCCAAAGACCAAGTCTTGAAATTTTATAAAAACACATTTTGCCATTTGTATTGAGTATGTCTGCCATCTTAAAACAAAGTTAAGTACTGCATGTTCATAGAAAAATTACATAATATTTCATACATCATTCATGTTTATACTTATATTCTAATTAACACTAACACAATGGGATTATATCAGGCTTATTTGTATGAAATTGCTTTGTGCAAATATATTAATGCATCATTCACAAGCAATGTTAGATTTTCTCCCAAAACCATCATCCTTATATTGAAGGCCAAGTTATATTTGCTAGGATATACACTTCTTCTTCCTTTGGACCCTAGACTTGTAACAAAGGCCTTACTACCTTCTCACTTACATCTTTTAAGTTTACCATGTACAATTTCAGTTGTATTTTTCACCTCTGGCACATCCTCAATTAAATGCCAGCCTCCTTAAATTACTGAGAAGACAACAGAAAGTTCACTAAATTGGTAAGAAAGAAATAATTTCATAGTCCTCCCACCCAAAGAAGCTTTCTGCAGCATAGAGGATTATTTTGTTTCCACAAAGACACTGCTTTTTCTATCTCAAGCTGCCATAACAAAATCCATAAAAAGGGTGGCTTAACCATCAGAAATTTATTTTTCATAGTTCCAGATGCTGGAAAGTCCAAGATCCATCTTCTGGGCAATTTTGTTCCTGGTGGGAGCTCTCCTTTTGGCTTGTAGGGGGCCACTATCTCACAGCATGTTTGCATAACCTCTTCTTTTATAGCATGCGGTTGGCAGGAGGTAGTACTCTGGTATAGCTTTTTATAAGGGCACTAATTCCATCATGAAGGCCCCACCTTCATGATCTTATCTAACCCTAATTACCTTACAAAGGCCCCATCTCTAAGTACAATAACATTTTTTGTTAGAGCTTTAAAGTAGGAATGGAGAGATACAATTCAATCCATAGCAGATGTGTTTTCCCCTAATGAATATTAAAATTTTGTTCTTCCTGCACACTGTCACATGGCCTCACATGAACTAACTAAAGAATGTGAAAGAGTGCTCCTTAGACCAAGTCATCAAGGAAATGAAGTAATAATTGAAAGAGACAACCTGAAAAAGAAGAAAATATGCTTCATGAACATTTCAAACAATAACCCAAAGAAAGATTATTATGTGTTAAAGTGTTCAGGAATAGGTTCTTGAGAGAGTTGCCTGATCAGTTCTTTGAAAAATATATTGTAAGAAGGTTCACAAAGTAATTCTTATCTTTCTTTCAAAGATAAATTCCAATCCTCTCACTAGGCAACAACAACATCAACACAATACAGCAATAAAGAAATAATAGTATTTCAAAAATTAGGGAAATAATGTCATACTAAAGAAAGACCTATTGGGGCACTTGGGTGGCTCAGTTGGTTAAGTGTCCGACTTCAGCTCAGGTCATGATCTCAAGATCCATGACTTCAAGCCGCCCTCATAGGGCTCTGTGCTGACAGCTCAGAGCCTGGAGCCTGCTTGGGATTCTGTGTCTCCCTCTCTCTCTCTGCTCCTCCCCCACTCATGTTCTGTCTCTCTCTAAAAAAGAAATAAAAACTTGTAAAAAATTAAAAAAAAAGAAAGAGTTTTATATCCATAGTTTATCAAACTAGAGAATTGTGTTAATTCACCTGATCCTTGGGATTCCTACGGGGTAAGGTCTGTAATTTTTCTGATGATCTATTTGCATCACACGCCTATGTAAGATCCCTTGGGATAGAGTCACTGACAAAACCCTGCTGCTTGTTGCCATCCAAACTCACCTGGAGAAGAAATAGGAACATTCTCTAACCAGGTAGTTTTGAAGACTGTCTTAAAAAATTGAAATCAAAATGAGTATTTTTAAAAATGAAGTAGAATGGAATGTGATGGATTTTAGAATAAAAAGACTTTAGGTGTCATTTTCTGAAATAAAGGTAAATAGTGCTTCCACTAATTTTATTTCAGTTATGTATATGTACTATTATATAAAACATATTTCTTGTTAATTTGAAATTTAAAAAATGAGATCTCAAAAATAATGTCTATTGGATCATTTGGAAAAGTCAGGCTCTTAGTTGACTGGATTTTAATCTATCAAAACCTTCCTTGCCTTTTTTGTGAAAGCTAGTCATTTACCCATATTGAGAGGTGAGCACATTAAAATCAAGTCATTAATATTTCTTTAATATATCTGATACAAGTAAATAACATAAATTATAAGCAAAGGAAATAAATATTAAAATATTATTAGAAAAATCCGTATTTCATACCCACTACCAAGCATATAGAAGGGGTTATATTAGAAAGTGAATGGAGTCAGTCTGTTAAGGGGGAAGAACTATAGAAACAGATGACTGCTGTAAGTATGAGATAATATGTAAATGAGTATAACTGATAATATGTAGATGTACTATATGTTTCTGGAACACAAAAAAGAAAACTGGTGGGTAATGCAGCATGGAAATGAGGAATCAGGGAGGTCTTTACAGGAGAGGTGGGGTTTTGACAGACCTTGTAGGATAAATAGGAGTTTCCCCTCCAGCTCTCCATCCATTATTCATCCAGTGGAGAGGAGTACATATATAGAAAAAAGCACATATGGAAATAAGGGAGCCTGTAGGGTATGTTTTAACTGAAGACTGCAAAGCATTCTAATTGGATTATGTGTGTTTGCTGTGACAGAGGGAAGAGATGTGAATGGTATATGAATATAAAATATCATAGGTGGGGGACACCTGGATGGCTCAGTCTATTGAACATCTGACTCTTGATTTCAGCTCATGTCATGATCACAGGGTCGTGGGATGGAGCCCAGAGTCAGGCTCCACCCTTTGCTTAGGATTTTCTCTATCTCATCCTCTGCCTCTCTCCCCCACTCACTCACTCACTCACTCTTTCTCTTTCTCTCTCTCTCAAATAAAAAAAATCATGGGTTAGATGGTAAAAGATCATATATAATATGCCTTCAAAGATACTTGCATAGATATACATATGCTCCCTTCAAGATAAGATGAATTGGCTCACTGAAGTTCTCACAGCTGCCACACAGTGAAGTTTTATAGTGAAGCATTTTGGGATTTGAAAACATTTTCAATCAAATAGTTGCTCAATTACTTCAAAATGGAATTTATATATTTGTGAGATCACTAGTTAGACTTTTAAAAGATTTAATGACCTACTCATGTAATCATGGTAATTGCCAGCTATGAGACAATCTCAAAGAGATTGTCTTTGTCCCATAGAAAGCAGTAGAAGCACAAATGCACACACATACACTTTAAAAATGTATTTTTGATTTCTGTTTTTATGCTTTATGAACATCTAGCTTCTCCTGATATATTCTGCCATCTGTTTTCTGACATAACACAATTTACTAATTAGGCTATGTATTTCTCTTTTGTTAATTATTTTTTGCTGAGACTATATTTGAAGATCTAAAGTTTTAGGACACTCTTCTATATCTTTAATTCAAAAGACACAGCATACATAAAACTGTATGCCTATCTACATTCAATAGCTAAGGATTTTCTGTTTTTCTTATTCAATAACCTCTGGGTTTTAAGACCTGGAGTTATCTTATGCTGACCCTGCTAACAGTGAATTTTCAAAGTGATTACACCGACTCCTCTGTACATCTACCTTTTAATGTATCAGGAGAACAATTTTTTAACATAACACTTTCTATTTTAAAATGTATTTATGTCTACCCTGGGCTGAGAGGAAATAATTTCCTTTTAATATTAACAATCCTTTTAGATATAAAATAGCATCATTTATACATTAGAAAACTGAGGAACAAATTGAATTTTCGCCATCCTAAAGCATGTGTGGTTAACAAAGCCAAGTTCAAATACTGATCCCCCAGTTTTATCAAGGTTCTTTCTACTATTCTTCTTGGCCTCAATCTCAATAAAATGATATCTTTCAATAATCATCTGTCATTCAAAGAGCAACTGTTCATTATAAAAATGCTAAATGTGCTGGAAACTTGAGGGCATTTCTTTTTTGTAGTGTTAAGATGTAATAAGTTGAATGAGCCCCAGTGAAAATTTTACATTTACCCCTTAAGAACATTACCTGTGATTTGAATTTTGGTGAACCAGCCAAGAAAGTTTGAGTGCTTTGAAGAGGGACACCATTACTAGTACATTGCATCACCCTGATTAAAATTCTAGTGACTGACTGAGCCACCCAGGAAGTGGATGGACCTTGAGGGTGTCATGCTGAGCGAAGTAAGCCAGGCAGAGAAAGACAGAAACCATATGTTTGCACTCATAGGTCTAGCAGGAAAACAAGAGAGACCTAATGGAGAACCAGGGGGAGCGGAGGAGGGACA
>NC_043710.1:13151852-13162281 GCF_006229205.1 Suricata suricatta | reverse complement strand
TACAATATTTATGAATCTTGTAAACATTATGTTAAGTGAGATAGCCATATACAAAAGGACAAATATTGTATGATTCTATTTCCCTAGAGTAGGGAAGTTCATAAAGATATAGACGTTGCCAGCAGCTTGGGGCAGTGTGGAAGGGGAAGTTGTTGTTTAAATGAAGAGTTATTGTTTGAGATGATGAAAATTTCTGGAAATGGATGGTGCTGATGGATGCACAGCACTGTGTATTAATGCTAATAAGTTGTACATTTAAAATGGCTAAAATGGTAAATATATATATATCTCCTACAATAAAAAGAAAAACCCTTAAGACAATAAAAAAAATAAAATTCTAGTGACATATTTTTGTAACACTGTGATATAATGACTTATAAGAAATAGTTATTTCTCAGATATACTTGGTCTTCATTCACAGTTCTGAAAATACTTCAGAACCATCCAGGCTGAAATGAGTGTCTTGTTAGGTTAATGACGTAGTGTAACTTTTGGACCCCACCCTAGAGTGGGGACTGGTCACTGGGAGGATGAAACTGTGAATAGAGGGTTGGAGCTTTCATTCTCCTCTCTTATCTCTTGGGACTTGGGGAGGGAGACTGGAGTTTGAATCAGCCAGTGGTCAACAACTTAGTAATCATGACCATGTGACGAAGTCTCCATGAAAACCTAAGAGAACTGTGTCTGAAATCTTGGGAGGGAGCTAACCATTACAATTAATTTTATCAAACTGGGTCTAATTCTCTTCTCTTCATCCAGATACACCAAAGGTATATGGCCCAGATAAACTGCACCCAAGTAAAGGAGTTTATTCTCATGGGCCTCACAGATGGTCAAGAGTTGAAGATGCCCCTTTTTGTGGTTTTCTTATCTATCTACCTCTTCACAGTAATAGGTAACCTGGGTTTGATTCTAGTCATTAGAACAGACTCAAGACTCAACACACCGATGTACTTCTTTCTTAGCAACCTGGCTCTTGTTGATTTTTGTTACTCTTCTGTCATTACACCCAAAATGCTTGGGAATTTCTTGTACAAACAAAACGTTATCTCCTTCAATGCATGTGCTGCTCAGTTAGGCTGTTTCCTGGCTTTTATGACGGCTGAGTGCTTGCTACTTGCTTCCATGGCCTATGATCGATACGTGGCCATTTGTAACCCTCTCCTCTACATGGTCGTAATGTCGCCAGGAATCTGCATTCAGCTCGTGGTGGTCCCCTACAGCTATAGCTTCCTGGTGGCCCTGTTTCATACCATCCTCACCTTTCGCCTCTCCTATTGCCACTCCAATATCATCAATCACTTCTATTGTGATGACATGCCTCTCCTCAGGCTAACTGGCTCAGACACTCACTCCAAACAGCTATGGATCTTTGCCTGCGCTGGGATCATGTTCATTTCTTCCCTTCTGATTGTCTTTGTCTCCTACACGTACATTATTTCTGCCATTTTGAGGATGCGCTCAGCTGAGGGCAGGCGCAAGGCTTTCTCCACTTGTGGCTCTCACATGCTGGCGGTCACCATATTCTATGGGACCCTTATCTTTATGTACTTACAGCCAAGCTCAAACCATTCCCTGGACACAGATAAGATGGCCTCCGTCTTCTACACAGTGATCATTCCCATGCTGAACCCCTTAATCTACAGCCTTAGGAACAAGGAAGTGAAAGATGCTCTGAAGAAAGTCATTGTCAATAGAAACCAGGCTTTTGTGTTTATTAAATTAAGGAAGTAACTTGAATAAATATAAACAGGCTTTTCTTCATGGTCTGGTTTTTCCACTTAAAAACTATCAGAATGCCTATTTTTAATATGTAACTTCTGTATATGTGTTCACTGTATAATGAAATTTTCAAAATATTGTCACTTAAAATGAGATTTCAGATGTAAAAATCACTCATTGTCTCATGTTTTAATCCAAATGTATTAAATAATTAATTTTTGTTCCATGGGGAATTATTGATTTCCACAATTCTCAAGAAAAAGAAAAAGCCACTAATTTACTACATAACTTGTTACAGGCAGAACATAGACAAAAGTTCAGACTCTTCCCCTCTCTGAAACTTAATATCTACATTAATAATGTCTCACATGGAAAGCAAAGATATATAACATAAATATTCTTTTCCTGACTTGATAAAAATATGACAATATAAAACTGTTCTGTATTATAATTTAGCATACTATCTTTACTAAGAAGAATAGTACTACATCCTAAATTTACTATGTGACTGATTTAACACAACTTTCTACTAACCTGTAGACCTGCCTTGGTCCCAAAAGACTTTAAGTAAGGTAAACTGCTTTTTTTAAGCCTGTGAGAGCTCATTATATTTTTTTCCAGAAATGATTAGGCAATTCACCTATAGCATCCCAAGGGCATCATCCATTCAAGTAAATATACTCAAAGCAATGGAAATACCATAGAACATTTTTCCAGTAGCCAGGATCATAGGATTCATAGTGGGCAAACCGTGGGTAAGTTGGTCCTTATTAATTAAGGTATAGCTTAAAACAAAATAAACCCATTGGACAATGCAGTCTATATGGGCTTTCACTAGTTTATAAAATAAATGAGGACAATGATACTCATTTTGGAGTCTTCCTAAGGATTAAACAACATGGAAAGGGTAATAGTCAATGGTGGGTACTTGTGTATCATCTTCCCTCCTTCTATGAACCTAAAGACCTAACTCTAATTCCAGCTGATACTGATGAACTTGAAGGGGAAATTTATAAATAAGGATTACCACACATAGCTGAAAACTGTGATATAGATACATAGATATAGATTTATATTATATAATAGCTATACAGAGATATTACATATCATATATTATACAATATATATATATAATATACATGCATTGATACATAGATATAAATATGCATGCATACATTTCAAATAAAGGCAACAATAATTTTATAATCTTTAGTTACACAAAGAATGATTTTGAGTTTGCCACTCATGCATACCATTAAGTGATTTTTCTTAGTCTAGGGGTGATATAAATGCTTAGGGACAAAAAACTAGGATGTTATTAATAGCTAGAGATAGAAGATCATATTTAAACTTGCCTTAGGTCAGGGTTCACTTTTGACCTTACTATACATTTTGATGGATCATGGAGACGCAGGGATACTCTGATCCAAGGTCCTCAAATGTTTCTTTCCCTATCTTTTCTTTAAACACATTTATCACGGAGTGTCTGAGTGGCTCAGTTGGTTAAGCGGCCAACTTCAGCTCCGGTAATGATTTCAGTTTGTGAGTTCCAGCCCCGTATCAGGCTCTGTGCTGACAGCTCAGAGCCTGGAGCCTGCTTCAGATTTGTATCTTCATCTCTCTCTGACCCTCCTCCATTCACACTCCGTGTGTCTCTCTCAAAAATAAATAAACATTAAAAATAAATAAACACACGTATCTACTATTTGAACATTTTGGTGGCTCCCTGTTTTCTTATAAAACGCCTGCAGCAGATTGTGAGTCAGCTTACTAAATACCAAAAGCCTATCATTAATATCTTTGAATTCACCACCTCCTGTCTCTGCAGGCTGGTGCCTTCGGTTTGCCACCACTATGCTATTTAAAAAGCAGGGATTGAGGCAGCTGACTAGCTCAGTGAGTAGAGCATGTGACTCTTAATCTCATAGTTGTGAGTTCTGATCCCCACATTGAGTGTGGAGCCTACTAAACAAAACAAAACAAAAACAAAAACAAAACAAAACAAATATAGAATTCTTGGAATCTACAAGCCTGAACGTGAATACTGGGTCTAAAATTTGCTGAATGAAAAGATTGTACACGATTTAGTACTGGTGCATGTGCCTTAGGTTCCTCAGCAGTTAAGAAGATGAAAACCATATTAATGAATCTATTGTCATAAAATTTAAAAAAGCAAAGGATAAAAAAAATTTAGAGTAAAAACCTTTTTAAATTGACAACTTTTAGATCTGTATTCTTCATTTTAAATAGTTGAACATTTAGAAAACTATATAAAGTGAAATTTAAGAACTTCAGATTAAAAGTGAAGATTTGCCACATAATTTTAATATGAGGAAAATTAGTTGTCATGATTTTTACTTAAAATTTGATGATTTTGTAAATTAGTTTTGTCCTCTTTGAGGAAAAGTGTTTTTAACCTGTTAACAAATTATTCCACCTTGGCAACATATCACAATGAAATACTTCCCCCCAAAATGTGGGATTATGAAGTGACTTTTAGTGGTAAGTGATTAAGAACACTTCACACATCCAAATGGGCACCAGATAAGCACAAATTTTAGGAATAACTAATATGAGAAATTAAGTTGTCTGTTACTCAGAAACATGGAATGCATGGCAAAATGGAAATGTACATTTGAAACTGAAATCATGTTTAATGAAGTAGTATATAGTGCAAAATGTAAAGGATGATCAAAATGAATAGAAGGAAAGACCACAATACCATCTCATAGACATAACTACTGTTAACATTGAGACATATACGGCTTGCAAATGTTTCCTCTGTGTGTGAATGATCTATAAGTCATAATGTGACGTGTGTATGCAGAAATCATTTATCACTATATAACCTGTTTAGCATGCTGCCCTTTTTTAACATGCTATATTGTGAACATTTGTTCAATATTAGTAAATCCAGGCTTGTTTCAGTTTTTGAATGGCTACTTAATACTTTACCAAGATGTGCAATAACTGAATAACTATTACAGTATTTTTATACAACTTTCATTTTTTGGTAAGTAAAAATGAGACCATTCGTATACCTGCATATTTCCATTATTTCACTAATTGCCTAACATTAAAACCATTGTATCAACCAATGGTAGAACTAACTTAAACAATTTTGATGCTTACTATTACACTGCCTTCTAGACAGGTGAAGACAAATTTCACCTCCATTGGTTATGCAAAGCCATATTTGTTTTCCCACATCTTTACAAACCATGGATATCTTTTAATTTGGTCAATCTAATGAAAAATTTATCGCTAGAAGATCCTTTCATAGTTGGTAAAATGAACTTTTCTCTTTGAAATTAATTAGTATAAGAGAATAAGTATAAGCAATGCTTATAATCATAGATACAAATACATTATGGAGAGAGACTCATCATCGATTACGTATTTCTTTAGCATATGGTATAATATCAATGTGCATGAATTTTATTAATAATATTTAAATGATTTTGTTTGTAATACCAGCTTATTTTTGTCCAACTACCATCAGTGCCTCTCTTAACAGCCTGCAAAAAAATGTAATCTGCATTTATTTCCCAACTCAGTGTTTAGTGACTTCAAGTTTGTAGCTCGAAATCAGCAATAGTGAGAAAATTTACACCACCGAAATCAGAAAAGGACCAGATGCTATAAATCAACACTTTTTTTTTTTTTTTTGAAAGCCAGTTGACCAACATTCGCTGGTCTGGCACAAATTCCCACTTTATTTTACATTCTGTAGTTTATAACACAGTTTACTATTTGTAAGTATAAATACCTCTTCACTATGCCTTATTTTAAGAAATGTCCAGGGACACCTAGGTGGCTCAGTTGCTTAAGTATCTGACTCTTGATTTCGGCTCAGGTCATGGTCTCATGGTTTGTGAGTTTGAGCGCCATAACTGGGCTCTACACAGAGCCTGATTGGGATTCTCTCTCTGTCTCTGTCTCTGTCTCTGTCTCTGTCTCTCTCTCTCTGTGCCCCTCCCCTGCTCACACTCTATCTAAAAACAAACAAGCAAACAAACAAACAAATAAATAAGAAATGTACAGCTGTTCTTGCAGGTTTATTTAGTAGACTTATGGGTTACCCACCATGCATTACATATCTGAATTAACTTGTAAGAATTTTTTTCTTTCCTAAATATCATTCAACTAAGAAATAATGTGAAACTATGAATTTACTGAGCTCAAAGACAAACAACAGGAACATATAAGGCCAACATTGTGCTAAGTTAAATATTAAATTAAACCCTAGGTTTTAAATGTGTTTATTACTTAAAATAGAATCTTAAAAACTATATTTTCACATTTGTTTGAAGTAACATTTTTCTTATAGCATCATTTTCATTGTATTTATAACAGAAGACGTTTCCACAATTATAACAAATATACGTTTCCACTGAACTAGTACAGATACAACATCATGTACTTTATAAGTAATAATTTTACCCCTTCTTTTATTGCATGGCTAGCACACTAAGAATAATGTTTAGTTGGAATTATGATTGTTTTGGGGCACCTGGGTGGCTCAGTCGGTTAAACCTCCAACTTTGGCTCAGGTCATGATCGCATGTTCATGGGTTCGAGCCCTGTGTCGGGCTCTGTGCAGACAGCTCAGAGCCTATAGCCTGCTTCTGATTCTGTGTCTCCCCCTCTCTCTGCACCTTCCCCTCTCATGCTCTGTCTCTCTCTCTATCAAAACTAAATAAAACATAAAACATTTAAAAAAAGAATTACGATTGTTTTAATTCTCAGTTGAGTTGAAATGTTTAGTATTTAATCTTAATATATGACTCTGAAATGTGCCCCCATATCTTTTATCATTGAAATATTTTTCTGCTGTGACTATAATACTGGGTTTTCATTGTATATGAGATTCCACATTTTAATTCAAGACATTCTTCTTCAACAATCAATCCCCTAGATCACTGAGCGTGTTGGAATTTCTGCCTGGAGCAAATTTGTTCAAGTCAAAAACTGGAGGTATTGAAACCTGAGAATGGTCCATAGGACCAGTGAGGGTTATCTTTCCAATATGGTCACCATAAAATAAGTATAGTTAAGTTCTTAATGCAAGAAGTGGACCATATCCAGCATGAACGTTCCAGAGATAAGAATATGAAATGCTTCTACACGTATTCCATGGCGGAAGGCAATGATTCTGAAGTGACTGAATTCATCCTCTTGGGACTCACACAAAGTCCAGAGCTTCAAGCTCTTCTTTTCGGGATCTTTCTAGTGATCTACTTAATTAGTGTCATAGGTAATCTTGGGTTAATTATGCTAATTTGTATTAGTTCTCAGCTTCACACACCCATGTATTTTTTCCTCAGCAACCTAGCTTTTGTTGATTTTTGCTACACCTCCTCTGTCACTCCTAACACCCTGGTGAACTTCCTCCAAAAGGTTAAGAGAATATCCTTACCTGCCTGTGCCACTCAGTTGTGCTCTTTTGTCATGTTTGTGGTTTGTGAAGTGTACATGCTCTCAGTCATGGCATATGATAGGTACACAGCCATTTCCAACCCTTTACTCTATACCATTATCATGAACAGAAAGGTCTGTATTAAAATGGTGGTTAGTACATACTTGTATGGCTTTTCTGTGGGACTCCTACAGACAATTCTTACATTCCACTTGTCTTTTTGTAATTCAAATATAATAAATCACTTCTACTGCGACGATGTTCCCCTGGTTGGTCTGGCCTGCCGTAAAACCCACTATAAAGATATCAAAGAACTGATATTGTTCACACTTGCTGGTTTCAATACCCTTTTCTCTCTTTTTATCATCCTCATCTCCTACATATTCATTGTATTTGCCATTCTGAGGATTAATTCAGTTGAAGGCAGAAAAAAGGCATTTTCTACTTGTGCCTCCCACCTGACTTCCATCACCATATTTTATGGTACCATCATCTTCATGTATATGCAGCCAAAAACAAACCGTTCTCTGGATACTGAGAAAATAGCTTCTGTTTTCTATACTGTGGTGATCCCCATGCTAAATCCTTTAATATACAGCCTGAGAAACCAGGAGGTCAACAATGCTTTGAAGAGAATTGTAGAAAAGATGTTGTCTATGAAATAAGAGACCAATAGTCTAGCTGAAAGCCCTTCAGAGTTGGGATGCAAAAAAGAAAGAAAGAAAGAAAGAAAGAAAGAAAGAAAGAAAGAAAGAAAGAAAGAAAGAAAGAAAGAAAGAAAGAAAGAAAGAAAGAAAGAAAGAAAGAAAAAGAAAGAAAAAGAAAGGAATAACTTTAAAAAAAGTTATCAAGTTGTCTGCATTAGCATACTATTAGTAATAAGCTTTCATATCAATATAGAGTGTACATTAATTTTCTGATTTTATTTTGTATTATTATAAAATTCTGACTTCTGAAATTATTGAAAGATATGAAAATAAAATAAATTCAATTGCAAATAGTAGGTTAAATTTTGTTCCATAGATCATTTAATATAAATTTCTTTTCCATAGAAAAGTTTTGACTTGAACACTCCAACTCATGGCATTGGTAAAAACCACATCTACTTCAGATCACTAAAGCAGTTAAAGTTATTAACGTTGTCTATAAAATACACACACACACACACACACACACACAAACACACACACACACACATTCTCAGTAAGCTGCATCTGAAAAAATTGTTGCTTCTGATGACTTCACGGGGACAATGGCATCAATGCTGTTAGAACACCTAACAAAAAGACTAAAAGAGCGAACTTGAATTTTTCCAAATGAGACAAGTCCTTCAGAGCAGAACAGTGTCTATGGGTTAAATAGTAATGCTGTGTCAATGTTAATTTGTTAATTTTTATAATAGGGTTGTGGTCATTTAAGAATACCCCTGCTTTTAGTAAATATACACAGAGAAATATATAAGAATAAGGAGGCGTTACATCTTCAACTGATTATTAAACAGTTCAGGATAAAAAAATGTGATAAAATGTTAATGCTTGGGGAATCTGGGTGATTTTTTACAGGAATTCTTTGTAAAATGTAAGCATCTCATCTGTAACTCTGAAATTATGCCAAAATAAAAAGTTAAAATTAAAATAAGACCTGTAGTATTTTTTATTTAATTTTAGTCTTTTAGTTGATTGATATCTTTTGACACATTTTTCATTTTGGTGGTTCAGTTTCAAATTCTTTGTAAATCTTATAAAACTCTAATTTTGTATAAATAATACTTACAAACACTTTGATGGAAGTTCATTAATTTTAATAGTGTGAAGAGAAAACTTTATTACATAGATTTGTAGACCTCTGTATTCCAGCCAAGAGAAAAATTACATGTTAAAGTTATACAGAGCTGTCACATTTAACCATTCTGCAACAGGTTATTGCAAAATTTTGTCAGGTATAGTACTTCGAGGAAGGCAAGCAAATTTCATGTTTGTGAATTTATTTCATACTTTCTTTTTTATGAAATAAATTTGTTGCTCAGAAGCATGTTGCTCAGAATATTTTTTAATGTTGATTTTATTTTCGAGACAGAGTCAGAGCATGAGTGGGAGAAGGGCAGAGAAAGAGGGAGACATAGAATCGGAAGACAGGCTCCAGGTCCAACATGTCAGCAGAGAGCCCAAAGTGAGTCTCAAACTCACAAGCAGTGAGATCATGACTTGAGCTGAAGTCAGATGCTTAACCAACTGAGCCACTCAGGTGCCCCTGAAATATTTTAATAGCAAAGACAACATTCCTCTAACTTGACTGTTTTATCAGAAGCATAGTGAGCAGGAAGGGGAAATCCGTAATCACAATAAGGGTCTATTCTGATCATGACACTTTGTTGTTTCTTCTATACTTGAAGTGGTGGATGGAATAAATCTGCCATAGTGGCTTCTCTATGGACATTGTCAAGTTTAACATAGAGTTTATTCTCTGCTATTGACAGGTTGGATACTGAGTAGTGCGTGTATAATAATCAGCCAAACAGAGTACAGGGTCTTTTACTGAACCAAAGAATAACTGCTCTGCACCCTGCCATGGTTACATTATTTAAGAGCACATTGTATAAGGGCAGGAGCGGGTCAGTATAAAAATGTACTACATCCACAGTATTATGTTTATACCTACCTGATTATTAGACAGCTTTTCTGGTAAAAAAAATAAGTGAGCATTACGAGACTTGCATACCTCTTTACATTGCACACTCAAATAAATCTCTCCACACACCACTTATCTAGAACTACTTGTATAAAGTTTTTATTTTATTTAAAAATCCTTGGTCATCAAGCCAAACTATTGCAGTATAGTCATACTTCTGGATACCGCTTCTTTGGGAAAAGTCAAGAACCAACTGCATTACTTGGATTTACGCTCTTACAGGGCATTTCATTTCTTCATTATCTTTTATGGCTACCCTTGAATAGAGCTATATAACTGAAGGGTGTGAGATTTTGCCTAACTTCTAGCCATCAGGTTAGTCTGCTATAGTTCATAGATTTTGGCAGAAGACCCAAGACACCAAAGTGACAAAGGACTTTATTACTCATGACTGAACAAGTTCCATGGGTTCCACGTTTCTATCTGTTAGCCTTGACCCCCAAAGCCTCAAGTGGCTCTTGTAGAGCAGCACAGGTTGATGATGAACATGAAGCAGGATTATGTCACTGCTGAGAAATTCTGAACCCAAGGTTTTGTATAACTTTGTATAATGTAAAGCCAGCAGCCTGCCTAAAATATTCCCTGAAGGGATAAATTATC
>NC_043710.1:13124866-13151752 GCF_006229205.1 Suricata suricatta | reverse complement strand
AAAAAAAATAATAAATAAATAAAACAATAAAAATAAATACAAGATAGGAACATTAGAAACACATTAAGAATTGTCTGTGTACATCCACCCCTCATGTCTACATGGGCTTGGCTCCTGGAGAATTTTCCCAAGAATATGCCATTTCATAGCCAATCTGACAGGGATTGAAACCAAGTATGTTCAAGTTTCCCAATACAGTTTAATTAGGGCAACAATAAACAGGAGTCCAGGAAACAGGATAAGGTCAACCTATGATATTAATCACAACTACTTATCAGAACCCTATTCCCAGACAGCTGAACCGTCCATATCCCATAAATTATGGTATTTTGAGAAAAGCAGATGCTTTTCTCCTAATGTCTCTGCAATGACTTGTCCCTTTGGAGAAGTTCATCCATTTCTGTGGAGTGACTACAACAAAGTATCAACTGACCTATGATAGGTATGCATTTGATCTCTTAGAGACTAAAGAGGAAAGTGCACATTCTTTTAAATTAATCTTGGCAGTTGTACTGAAATGTCAATTGTAACAACAATTTGAGACATTCATCTCAGAAGAAAGGTTTCCACGTTACTAACTGGGAAATTCATTTTTTGTCTAATAATTTTCAAAAGCTGCTACTAAAGACAAGGACCATGAACTGAATGGTTATTTAAAAAACATAATTTTAATACAAAACCAATGTGACCAAAATTAAAGCAGAGATAGCAATTAATCAAACTGTTTTCCCAAGAGAGATCATTAAAATGTTCTTCTGCCCTAGATTCTTTTATTAACTAATAGCCTAGAAGGTGATCTACCATTTCAAGGGAAACAACTTTGTCCCTAAATCCTAAATATGAAATAATTTCCTGCTTTTGAATATATATAATTACATTGTTTTTCAATGTTTGTTAAAAATAATTTGATACCCAAAAAATGTCTCCTCAGGAACCACATGCACACAGTACAAAGTTGTCTCATAATACCCAGGTAAGTTTAAATTTTACTGGCTTCACAAAGATTTCTTTCAGGTGCGCCAGACTGGACCACTTTAAGAGTTTGTGGTTGAACTGAATGACAGCATATTGAATGTTGCAAAATTTCATATTATAGGAAAAATATATCATACCTTAGTGAAAAAGCCATTGGACTTATATATCTATAACTTTTATTCACTTAATCATCAAACAGAGAGTTATTGACCGTCTTCTTTGTATTAGATACTATAAGAGGTAGGTGATTCAATTGGGTGCAGAATACAAATATTAGTGCTTAAAAATAACAGTTTTAAGTTTCGAAATTGTTAAAGACATGTTAGCAGTTGGCTACCATATAGTGTGGCAAGTGCTACAAAGAAGGAATCAATGGATGAAAAATGTATATATGGGGAACACTTAATCTGCCCTGAGAAGTCAGGAAAGGCTCCAAGAAGAATCAGCACAACAGGATACTGGTAGTTTAGTGGGAGAAAAGTCAGAAAAGGGGAATTATGGCAAAGAGTGAGTGTTCTGGGCAGAGATTATAAACATGTATAATATTGGGGCATCTGGGTGGCCCAGTCGGTTAAGTGTCTGATTTCAGCTCAGGTCATGATCTCATGCTGGCTTGTGGGTTCTAGCCCCATGTTGGGTTCTGTGCTGACAGCTCAGAAACTGGAGCCTGCTTCAGAGTCTCCCTCTCTCTCTCTCTCAGAAATAAATAGATATTTTTAAAAAGTGTATAAGATTCTGGCTTAGATTCAAATAGCAATGGTCGTTTGAAATACCTGTAACATAAACACAGCGCAAAGAGAGCCACAAGAGATCAGCCTGATCTGAGATGCAGGGATGAGATGTTCAAGAGTTATGTCAGCCATGTTGAAGAAGTCAGGACTTTATTTTGAGAAGAACAGCAATGCTTTGAAGAATGACACCAGGAGAACATAAAAATGAAGTTCATGTCTATAAAATTTCACATAAGCTAGAATGTGAGGAACAGAGAGATGCAGGAAAGATTGTAGGCAAGAATAAAACTTAAGAGTCAGTTCCAACAAAACAAAATAAAATAAGAAGTCATTGTGGTTGGATGAAGGAAACAATGTAATAGAAAAGATATGACAAGTGTGTAAATTATGAAATAGGTATCAGGAACAAAAGAATAGGAAAGCAAAATAAAAGGTAATTGGTCTGATTTGGAAAACTGAATGGATAATGGCACTGTTAGTTGAAGATGTAAAATATATACTTCAAGTCTGAATATTATGTCCAATGCACAGAGAAGCCACATTATTTTTGTATGTGATACTCTTGATGATCATCTAGAACTTATAAGTGGGAATTTCTGGGAGACATTCAGATGTATACAGAACATAGAAAATAAATGAGGGATATAAATACATATTTGTGCTTAAGCCATGTATAGGTGTCTATTGAGGACATGGGATTGGATACAATCACTGACCAGGAAGTGTAAAGGGGAAAGGGTAGAGGCTTTGGTGAAACTATGAAGAACATGTCTGAATAGAAGCAGAGCCTCCAAGGTAAATCAGAATGGAGGGGGGGAGAGGGATGGTGGTAATGGTGGGGGGCACTTGTGGGGAAGAGTACTGGGTGTTTATGGAGACCAATTTGACAATAAACTATTAAAAAATAATAAATGCAATACCAGATCCTGAATTGGCTTCTGGAACAATAGAGAGACGTTAGTAGAAAAAGAAAAGAAAATCAGAATGGACAAATAATAAACACGGAGACTGCATTGTTCAGGAAACCAAAGGTGTATTCACTAGGGGTCAATGCTACAAAGCTGCCAAGGAAGAAAGAGCTTTATTCAATTCAGGAATAGGGAGACTGATGGTAAACTTGGTGAGAGGATTTATTTGTTTAATGGAAAAGGAAGTACGTTGTATTTGGTTAAGTCATAAATATGATTGAGAAATTAGGGGTACATGCTTGTTCTAAGGTATTTGGTCAAAAAGTGCTAAAGAAGAGAGAAAAAATAAAATAGTAACCAAGATAAAGTTTCCAAAGAGTTGTTAATCAGAATTTAAGGGGAGGAAGTGCTTTTTATATTTTACTATATTTTGCCTGTCTTGACCATCATGTGCATGTGAAGTAACCTGAGA
Source organism: Suricata suricatta (assembly GCF_006229205.1). Taxonomy (NCBI): domain Eukaryota; kingdom Metazoa; phylum Chordata; class Mammalia; order Carnivora; family Herpestidae; genus Suricata; species Suricata suricatta. Next base: position 13,148,666 of record NC_043710.1, on the reverse strand, counting down.
CAATGTAGTAATAAAGGGAAATCAAGTTAACGTATCCTCTGCTATGCTTGAAAAAGGAGAGGGGATGATTTCAATTCTGCTAGCTTTCATGCATTTAGAGTCCAGCTGGGTTAATGGAAGAGTTTTGTAACATGTAGTTGTTCGAAAAGTTGCTTCAGGTCTATTCACCTTGGGCCATTTAGATACTTGAAGAAAGAAGGTAAAATAATGTCTTATACTTGTTGAAAGCTGTTTTACAATTTGGAAAATTATTCTCGGATGTGCATTTTGCAAAACAATAATGCCAAAAAAATCGCAGTCCCGTTTTTCCTTAAAATCAATACTATATATGTATTGAAAAAAAAAAAGGAAAGAAAGAAGGAAGGAAGGAAGGAAGGAAGGAAGGAAGGAAGGAAAATGAAGATAAGTAAAAACAATAAAAATTTTAAATTATACCAAATAAGACACTTATAAATAAATAGCATTAATATTTTTTCTGACTTTCATTTTATATTTTCTGCACCTGATTTGGTAATTTTTAATATTCTTATGAAATGATAAAATTATAATAATTTTTTGAGATAAACTTACAACTTAAATCATTTTGACATATGCTGCTGCCAAAGCCACTTGCATTCTTTTTTTAATGTTTATTTATTTTTGAAAGAGAGAGACAGAACGTGAGTGGGAGATGAGTAAAGAGAGAGGGAGACACAGACTCTGAAGCAGGCTCCAGGCTCTGAGCTGTCAGCACAGAGCCCAACACAGGGCTTGAACTCATGAACTGCGAGATCATGACCTAATCCAAAGGCAGATACTTAATCAATTCAGCCATCCAAGTGCCCCAAACCACATACATTCTTAATGTTCCTTTGTATTTCTTTATATTTAAAGAAAAGCACCACACAGAGTTTCCATTATATTAATTATAACATTTTAATTGAAATGCTCTCTTTCTACTTATACAGGTCCCTAGTGGATTTTTGTATCACGGAATTTTTGCCTGGACCAAATCCTTTCACACTGAAAGCATAAGTGAAATCCACACATAATTCAGAGTGCTTATCAATATTCTTCTTTGGCTGAATTTAACATAATACCCTGATCAGCCGGGGCTCTCTTTTCATGATTGAATTGGTTATTCCTTAAAAGTAAGGATTATTCAGAGTCTGTGCTCTAGAAGAGTTTATTGTAGATTTGTTGTTTACTGATTATTACTCATCTCTTTCATGGCAAAAGGCAATCAGTCAGAAGTCACTGAGTTTATTCTCTTGGGCCTCACAGACAACCCAGAACTTCAGGCCATTCTCTTTTGTGTATTCTTATTGATTTACTTAGTTACTGTCTCAGGTAACCTTGGCTTGATTGTGCTAATCCAAATAAGTCCCCAACTTCACACACCCATGTATTTCTTCCTCTGTCATCTGGCTTTTGTTGATTTTTATGGGTCCTCCGCCATCACTCCAAACACACTTGCAAACTCTTTACGTGAAATTAAAAGTATCCCATTTTATGCATGTGCCACTCAAGTGTGTTGCTTTATCACATTTTCTGTTTGGGAATTATTAATGTTGTCTGTCATGGCCTATGATCGCTATGTGGCCATCTGCAACCCTTTGCTCTATGTCATTCTCATGCCCAGGAAACTCTGCCTCCAAATGGTCACTAGCTCTTATATTTATGGATTCACTGTAGGGCTCATACAAGCAGCGGCTACATTCCACATGTCTTTCTGTGACTCCAATGTGGTCAACCAGTTCTACTGTGATGATGTCCCCTTGATTTCTCTGGCTTGCTCTGATACCCAAGTCAAAGAGTTGATGTTGTTGATCATTGCTGGGTTCAATGTGTTCTGTTCTCTTACGATTGTTCTCATATCCTATGTGTTTATTGTCTTCACCATCTTAAAGATCCATTCTGCTGCAGGAAGACATAAAGCCTTTTCTACCTGTGCTTCTCACCTGTTTTCTATTACTATGTATTATGGGACCCTCAGTTTTATGTACTTGCGCCCCAAGTCAAGCCACTCACTGGATAAAGACAAATTTGCCTCAGTATTCTACGCAGTGGTGATTCCCATGTTAAATCCATTGATCTACAGTTTGAGGAATCAGGAAGTAAAAAAGGCTTTCAATAAATTTTTTGAAAAGATATATTCTGATAATAGATAATCAGTTGTGTTGTTCCTAAAGAAATGGTGGAAATTCTGAACTTTTAAAGGAAGGCTTGTACATGGTACAGTGCCAGTAAGTGTGTAAATCTTTGTCTTCTGAAGCTCAGTTCCTTGATCTCTATTTCCTTAAAAATAGGCCATTTCTTGTTTTTGCTTACACATAGTAGGTATTTTATAAATGTCTGTTTGTTCAACTGTTGAATTCTAAAAAAGTAGGTAAAAACCATCCATTCTGTTTTTCTATGAGATATACTCTAACAATAGAGATGAAGAGTAAAAGACCTTAAAATCATAGCTTTATCTTTTTCACTATGATATGAAGAATTTTAGGTATCTTGACAGACATCGACCATGTAAATATTATTGAAAATACCAGATATGATTTTCTTCTATAGTTGAACTGGAGTGAAAAAATAACAAGGTGTTTGTTTGAAGAGTTTTGGTTTAAAAATACCTAAAAAATGACCTTGCTCTTTACTTTAAATGTCCCTATTGACACAGTTGACCATTATTTTAAAAGATGGAAGTTTTTAAAATATTTTTAACTTTTGTTCATTTTTGAGAAAGAGAAAGATAGAGTGTGAGTGGGGGAAGGGCAGAGAGAGACATAAACACAGAATCTGAAGCAGGCTCCAGGCTCTGAGCTGTCAGCACAGAGCCCAACATGGGGCTTGAACCCATGAGTGGTGAAATGATGACCTGAGCTGAAGTCAGACACCTAACAGACTGAGCCACTCACATGCCCCAAGACCTCTTTTTTTTTTTTTAGAGCAGTTTACATTTACTACAAAATGGAGAGAAAGGTAGAGAAATTTCTCACAGACTCCTTCCCCCACTATCAACATCCCTCACCAGAAAGGTACATTTGTCACAATGGATGAAACTGCATTGACACATAGTAATCATCCAAAGTCCATAGTTTACCTTAGGGTTCACTCTTGGTGTTGTACATTGCAGGGGTTTGGACAGATGTACAAGAACTTATATCCAACACTGTAATATTACACAGAGTATTTTCATTGCCTTTGTGTTCTGCTGATTCAGCCTCTACCAAGGTCCTCCACCACTCCTACCTCTGGCATCTGCTAATTTTTTTATTGTCTCCATGGTTTTGCCTTTTCTGGAATGTCATAGAGTTAGAATCACAGAGTATGTGGCTTTTTCAGATTGGCATTTTTTCACTTGATAATATGCATTTAATTGTCCTCCCTGTATCTTCATGGTTTGATAGCTCATTTCTTTTCTGTATGGAATAACATTCTACTGTCTGAATGTACCATAGTTCATTTATTCATTCACCTACCAAACAACAACTTAGCTGCTTCCCAGTTTTGGCGATTATGAATGAATAAAGCTGCTATAAACAACAGTGTTCAAGTTTTATGTGGATTTACATTCTCAGCTCCTTTGGTTATATACCAATGAGCACGATTCCTGGGTCATATTGTTAAGAAGCTGTTTAGTTTTGTAAACAACTGCCAAACTCTCTTGGCTCAACATTTTATCATGATTATTAAAGCATTCCTCCTTCTATATTTCCCTCACATTTAGCCAGCACTTCAGCTGCACTGATCACTCCTGGGTGGAGTGACACAAATTTCATTCCACCTGGTTACTGAGACTCTAATTACCCTGTCCTTATTAATGTATATTTTTTGCAGTTGCCCACTGACAGTAGCATTATCACAGGGCATTGAAGTTCAAAAGATGTTCCATGAATTCCTGTGTTCCAGATATACTTCTCCTGGCCCAATTTTTCTTTGACTCCCTTAATGTCTTATGTTAATTAGAATTAACTACCTTAACCAACACACTATTTCATTCCGTGCCTGCTGGTCCATTAGCATGAAGTCATTCACAGATTTCAGTTTGTTAAAACACTGATTGAGACCCTGGTGAAAATACTTGCCTTCTGGAATCCCAAGCCTATAACCCAAAAGAGCCTAATATTGTGGGAAGAAGAGACACAGATTCAGAAACTGGGTCATGGGATGTAATCATGAGAAGAGCCAATCCTCCTACCACTTCTTCATTTCCAGACCCATAATTGCATGCTATTGAGGACACTGGAACCTATATTGCCATTTGGTCATAACCTACAGTGTATCACGGAGGACAGTGCTTTGATGCAGCAAGTTCTTTTTCTGGGTTAATGACTTAGATGAGCTGTCAATATGCCATTCTGATTTCCTATCAAGCCACCTGATTGTGAGTGATGAGGTACATGTTAACATCATTCGTTGGTCATGGTCATGCCAAACTTTCATTGCTATAAAATGTACTTCTTCTGAAACAATATTGGGTGGTTTGCTGTTACAGTGAATTAGGTATTCTTTAAGCTATGGGTAGGTGGTAGTCCTTTCTTTAACCTATCGATTTCAGTATGAACAAATTAGCATCCCCTCCAATAGTGAAGAGTCTGATATAATTGACTTATCACAGTGTTTCTGACCTAGAATCATGGCATATTTATTTTTGAGAGAGAGACAGAGACAGAGCACAAGCAGAAGAGGAGCAGAGAGAGAGGAAAACACAGAACCCGAAGCAGGTTGGTTCTAGGCTCTGAGCTGTGCACACAGAGCCCAGCATGGGGCTCAAACCTCCAAACCATGAGACCATGACCTGAAGTCAGACACTAATCGACTGAGCCATCCAGGAGCCCCAAAATCATGGCATATGTAGGACTCAGCATAGGTATCTGCTTCTAACAGATGTTGGTAGTAGTAGAAGGCAGCCCAGGTTACCAGATACATCCATAGTTTTCAATCCTGACACTGGCTACTGTTTCTAGTGTCATAGCATAAGCCCTTGGACTTCAAGAGAGAAGAGAAGGTGACTGCTATCTATGTGATAAGTTCTCCAGTCCTTCTCATTATTGCAAACCTTCTTTACTGTAGTTACCTTTTAGAAGTTAAAAAATCAAATCAGTGTGCTTTGTGCCCACTTCTACACATTCATCTAAAACTTTCCCCCAGAATGTCATGTCCTTGGAGGCTGCTACTCTCAGTCCTTAGCCAACTGTCCAATACTATTTATCACTGTCTATGAATCACTGTGTATCCACTCCTTCAAGCCACACTTTCTCTATATTAAGTGGCTCTACCAACTGGGACAGTTGTTCTACCAACAGGGACAATTTGCTCTCATCACCACCCTTAAGGAAAACTTTGTAAGTGGGAGTGTAATGAGGCACAAGTACACTTCTGATTATTTTCTACATAATGCGGCAGCCTGTCTTTGCCTTAGGGTCAAATCTTACTTGGATCTTCTTCAGTTGGAACCTCTAACCTATGAAACCACAGCACAGGGTAACAGGAGTCTGTGCAGCAGAGAGAGGTAATCTAAAAATCTGGACCACTTGTTCGTATAATTTGTTAATGTCATTCCAACCAAGTTTAACCAGATTATAAGTGCATCACTTTCATCTACAATTGATTGCTATTATGTCTTCCCAAGTTATGAGCTGGTGAATCCTATAACACACAATTGTTAGTTGATGCTCAATTTTCACTTGGTCTCTTTTCTTCCAGCAGTTAGTTTCTCCTAGGGTATAGTAAGACACAAAAAAACTGTTTTATTTCTTCAAATGAAAGTCTGGCCTTGTTCCAAGGTTTCTGTGATGATGTAGATTTGAGTTCACAAAGACCCAAACATCTTTTTTTTTCCTGTACGATATCTCCAGAATCATTGCATCACTGTGGAACTGAAACAAATCAGGTAATCTGCCAAAATACCCAATGAATGGCTCAGAGGTATAACACCAAGCATGGTATATGCCATCTAGTAATTCCAAAGAGTTCCTACTGGTGCTGTACACATTTCTGAGTTGCATAAATTTGTGGCACTGCAATGTGTCCTTTACTTTGGAGGGGATGAGTATGAAAAAAGTACTACTTATTGTCCAAGAATGTGTACAGAGGAAACTACTGTACCCTGAATCTTTGTGGGTTTTTTCCTCCCAACTTTCGATTCCTTTTTTTTTTAATGTTTTTTTGTTTTTGAGAGACAGGGAGAGACAGCGTGAGCAGGGGAGCATCAGAGAGAGAGTGAGGTACAGAATTGGAAGCAGGCTCCAGGTTCTGAGCTAGCTGTCAGCACAGAGCCTGACACGGGGCTTGAACCCACGAACCATGAGATCATGACTTGAGCTGAAGTTGGACGCTCAACTGACTGAGTCACCCAGGCACCACCCAACTTTTGATTCCTATGTTACTAAGGCATAAGGGATCTTCCCACTCACAGTTCACCAGGTACAATTAGCAAGATTTTATCACTATGGTAAACTTGCATAATGTTTTGTGAAATATCAAGATGATTAAATCCCCCGTAGGCAATTATTTTTATCCTTATTGGTGTATAACTAACAAACAAAATCTTATATATTTAGGATATATGACTTTATGCTTTAAATTCTATGTATACATTGTGACAGAATCGCCACAATTAGACTAAGGACTATATCTATTACCTAACACAGTTACCATTTTATTTTCCCTTCTTCCTTGTTTTCTTTCTTGTCATAAGAGTACTTAAGATCCATTTTTTCTCAGCAAATTACTAAGTACATAGTAATAGTACAGTTAACTATAGTCATATTGCTATGCTCCAGCACTTATTCATCTTGCATTAACTAAAACTTTTTATCATTTGACCAACACTTCCCCCGTTTCCTTCTCCCTACATTCAGCCTCTCACAACCATTTTACTTACTGCTGCTAAAACTTTGACTATTTTAACTTCCACATATAAGTCAAATCATGTAGTATTTCTTTTCCTGTGTCTGGCTTCTTTCACTTAGCATAACATCCTCCAGGTACATGGACAAATTTTGAAAGTATAGAGTTCACAAATACTTGAGGAAGTATGCCTTAAAGAATTTTTTTTCTTTTTTAGCAGATAAGCTAAGGGTAAAGACATTCTTCATTGATCCGTATTACTATGTTTATTATTCTTAAGTAAGTATATTAAGCTTGTGTGTATACATTATCCCTATTTTATAAATAACTGAATTTTAAAAATAATAAGTGACTTGCTCAAGAACACATAGCTTATATGTGGCAAGGTTAGGATTTGGGGCCAAATGCTTTTAAATTTAGAATTTATAAATTTTTTGACAGTTTCAGACATTGACTAATGATTCAATGTGTTATAATTTTTGTTTGTTTTTATTTAAATGCCTTGAGGCAGACTGAGGAAGATCATAATTTTGGTAGATTACTACCAAATAGTCTACACAAATTCCCTTGTCTATAGTCACACACTTGTATAGTTACCTCTCTTATGGAGTCTGGCCCTGTAACTTCCATATGTATAATTAAATGCTCCAAAGTGAAATTACATAGTAATTTCTAAGGTTTGACTTTTTTTTGCAATGAGAATGCTAAATGTTAGAACCCAAGTACCATATTGTTGGAAGCCCAAGCTAGACATCTGGAAAAATCACTAGCATAAAAGAAGGCATTCCAGCTGACAGCTTCACCACGTGTCAGTCATGTGATCAAGATCATCTTGGGGCATACATTTGCCTTATGCCCAACTGCGACCTCATGGAGAAGGGTAGTCTAGTTAGCCCACAGAATCATGAGAGATAATAAATCATTGTTGCCTTAGGCCAGTAAGACTTGGGGTATTCTATTTTATATTACAGTAGACAGTTGAAACAATAGTAATCACAGAATGAATTGCAACTTTTGAAGATTAGATCAGGTCTAAGAATAAATCCTAAAAATAGACTTCATGATTTTGACAGAAGGAATATATTTAAAATATCTTTCTAAAACAACTGATGAACATATTCTCAGAGGCCCATAGCTGTATACGTGTTGATAGATGTCTTTCAAGTCTCTGAGGCAAATCACACTCATATAATTATTACAGATTAGTTTTTAAAATGCAAAGAAAAGGCAAAAGAAAAAATGCAGAAAATAAAAATGCAAAAAAGATGGTCGCTTCTCTACAATTTATGTCTTAGATTTTTTGTTTAAAAAACTCAGAAAAACAGTATTTCTAAGATAAAATATCCACGTTTGGTAAAAATAAATTGCTTGATCTTTTTTTTTTTTTTTAGTAGCAATTATTTGGATGCCTGGGTGGTTCAGTAAGGTTGAATATCCAACTCTTGACTTCAGCTCAGGTCACGATCCCAGGGTTGTGGGATTGGGCCCCACATCAGGCCCTGAGATTCTCTGTCTCATGCCCCTCTTCCATGCTCGTACACACTCTCTTTCTCTCAAAATAAATTACATATAAATAAAGTGTTTTAAAAATAAGCAATTGTCTATAATTTGTCTATCTGTGTATTTTTCTATCACTCTCTACATACGTGTGTGTGTGTGGAACAGGCAGGAACAGAGTATGCTAGAAAGTTTAGCATAGAAGAAGTGTTCATTTCTCTCTGGTTTACATGACTTAAATCAGTTTCAACAGATGTCAGAAGACAAAATGAAGTTTATTGTAAATAAACCAGAACAGAAGTTTTGAACAATTTTCTGAGATTAAGCTAAATGTACCTCCTGGTCAATAAAAATTTCATGGTTTAATTATTATTTGCCTATAGGTCAACAGATATTGACTTTCAGATGTAGAGTTGGACCTTTGGTGCAATATAAGTCAATACTTGGTAGACTCACAAAGTCCTATACCAAGCTAATTAACCTGGATCCAATGTATACTATTAATAGAAAATTTAATAAAATCTATATTAATGGAAAAAACTAAATAAAATATAGTTAAGTATTGTGTGAGTTTTCCTATGTATTAAAATAAACTTTATTAGTTATTAATTCTTTTCTGTATTTGGGTTCAGCATAGTAATCTGAAATTTCAAATGATTGTTCTTTGACTATTAAGCAAATAGGATCCCAAAAGATTTGCTGTAGCATAATTGCTCATGGTTGTGAAACATCATTACCTTGTGTTTTCCCCCCAGAAATTGCTTGAAATGATGTAATACAAATAAAATGTTCTACAGAGAAAAACAAATAATACAAGATATACCCCCTATATGTTAATAATACTAAGTTTCCACAAAATTTGTCTCAAGATATGTTGGACTCTTAGTGGTGATACTGTGGGTTACTCAAAGGTAGAATGTAGTGGTGGGAAAAATCAAGGAAATTGAGGTAATAGAAATGGGTTTGAAGTAACACAAACTTTGTATTCATTTTTTTCATTTTTTCCCATAATTCTACTATTATATTGGGACAAACTACTAATTACTTTGTCCTAGGAGGTATTAGAGAAAAACTAGAAAAATATAAAACCACTGTTGTTTTCCAGGAATTTGACATTTAAAGTAGGTTACAAACAAATTAACAGGTGAGTTAGTTTTTGGATAGGACACTTGGGAGGTAATGAAACACTGCTAGAAAGAAGGAAAACTTCACCTGAGGGAAGGATAAATAGAAAGTTAGTAGCAAAGTAGAGGAGAAAAGATAAAGAGTGTTCTGATCCAATTACATACAAAAATCTATGATTATATCTGAGAAACGAATAGCTAAACACGGCTGGAGCATGGAGATTACATGTCAGAAATCACACTCAAGACAGTGCTGTATGCACAGAAAGAATGTGGGACTGGTGGATAAAACACATATTATAGAACAATAATCCTGAAAATTTTGATAGAGTCTTGAATAAATAAAAGAGTATAAAAGGTGTTAGAACTAGAAAGATTTGAAAAAGTAAGTTAAATAATGAATAGTGTTCGAAAATGAAATGCTTATTGGTGGAAGTTTGAGGGATATATGAATAGTGTTTTCATGGTTTCTTACATGAATAACTGATTGGTAGACAGTACAATTCAAAGAGTTAGAAGATACAAATGCATGAACTGGATAAGATGTTGTTGGATTGTTGAATTTTCTTTGGAACATGTCAAATTTAAGTGTGTTGGTAATACCTAAATGAAATTATCTGGGAACCCATTAAATATATGTACCTGGAGTTCAGAAGAGAAATTTGGTCTAGAAATTTCATTTTTTGCATCACTAGCATATAAATGACAACTTTCCTTAAAGCATTAGATGAGAGATCCCAAGAGAAATGTGCAAAAATGGTATGAATTGGCTTAGGGAAGAACTGTGAAGTAATAGTTTATTTTTAGAGCATAAACAATGAAAGCAAAGCCACCAAGGAATAAAAGTGGATGGAAAGATAGGAAAACCCAAAGATTCTGGTGACTTGGAAACAAAACAAACAACAACAAAAAAAAGGTTTTCATGATGAAATCTGATGCCAATTGTGCCTAATGCTACACAGATGTTATAAAAAGAAGTCCTCGCTGTCTTTGGGAATAAGGAGAGCATTGGTGAACTTGGAAGGCATAATTGCATTGTAATTATGCTGAGAACAGATTTCAGAATACAATAGATTGAGATTGCAATGCGAAGGATGAAGTAATGACTTTTCCAGGATGTTTGGCACTGAAAGGATGAAGAGAAGAACAGAAGTTAATGGAGGACAAAGGAAAACAAGTCAGAAGTCCCTGGTGAGACTTTTTGTATGCATTTTATGTCTCAATTGGTGGGAAAGTTTGAATGAACTGATAGAGGAAGACGATATGGAAGACAAAAAAGTTTAGGAACCAAAATATAAGTTTAGATATTAGAAAGAGAACACTGGCCCCCACCCCCCCAAAAAGCACAAAGACTAGACGTGCAACCAGGTAGTTTTGCACAAGCAGTGAAAGTTGAGAAACAGTCCATTTTATGGACTGTGATGTTGTAACTGCTGAGAGTAAGGGGTGGATGGGGGTATGAAGGCATCCAAAGGGTTTGAAATAGTTGCATGCAGACTAGGAGAAAAAACACTAATTTGGAAAACACAGTCAATTAACGACTACTTGATTTTAAATGTAATACATTTGTAACAATTCACTTTTGCCTGGATGGTGCTCTTGATAGTTTGGAAACAATTGCAAATAGAGGAATATTTCAAAATACCCAGATATTTGGTATATCTGGCAGGAAACAAGGCCAGAAACATTGGATGCTAGGAAAAGTCATTGTAGTAACACATCATGGAATCTAAGTGTTAGAGGGTAAGAATTAAATAAAGGTGACAATAGACCCAGGATAATGAGCAAAGTTAAAGGAATAGTGATATGCATCCATAAATGAAAAGTTGCAGTGTCATAGCTGAGGTGAAAAGGAGAGGGTACAAAGCTGTGGTCACAAGATAATGCTTTAATTTTGGATATTTAGCATTTGATACGTTTTCAGATAACACAATTTTCAAAATGGAGCCATGGGAGTGAGAATCCCAAGCAGATTGGTGGTGTTAGGAGGCACTGATAGCATGATCAATAATCTGAGAAGCCGTCTTATTAAATATGTGGTGGGTATTGACACCAATAATAACTTTGTGGCAGAGGAAGAGAGAGATCTTAGTATCAGAGTCTTCAAGAAATAAGAGGAAGGACCTGGATATATATAGAACAACAGGGAATATGTCATAAGTCTTGAAGCATCAGAGCAGTTTACACAAGTACAGGATGTAATAATGAATAAGGCCACTGCTCCAAAAATAAGCAATGTCTTATCTTACCTTCCCGATTTGAAATATGAGGGAAGTTTAAAATGGAACAATCTGTGAAGAAATAACCTGAAAAGAAATAGATTTTCAAGGGGATCCAAATTTCAGCTTAAGAAAAGGAGAAGAAAATGATTGAAGATATTGGAGAGTTTTATTGTATTAGAGTTAGAGCTACACAGGTTCCAGCACACCAGAGAACTGTCAGTACCAGAAAGATTAAGATCTGGGTGGGGTAAAGATTTGAGATCACAGCTTGTGAGGCAAGGGAAGGACATGGCAAAATATCGCCAAAAGAAAAACGTCCTGCAGTTATCAGCAAGATGCGATTACACACAGGTGTCTCCAGAGTTAGCTTCAATCTGAATATTTTTAATACTATTAAGAGTTAAAATGCATTTATTTAACATGTAGTATAAGACCAGAACTCCTCTAAACCTTTGAAATCGGCAAACTGATAAATTCCCTTTGCAAACTTGCCTTGATCTCTGGTTAGTGGGGAAATTCTTGCCTCTCTGAAACAAGATCATTTCTTTATGAATTGAGGTTAGGGGATCAAGGACCAGTTAGTAAGATACTCTGCTTTCCCCAACACTAATTAAGAGGGCTTAAGCTTTCATGGTCAGTTTCCATGTCTGAAAATTAAAGGTGATAGCTATATTGCCAATATAATGGGTGGATATAAAGAGAATCTGAGATAAAACAGTAAAAAGGGAAAATCAAATGTATGTCTCTCTTCTGCTCAAGATCATAAAAGCTGCTTCTTTTAATTAGTCAGAAGCCAGTTTGTATTTCCATAAACTTATTCTAGATGTTTTCCTTCTGCTTTGCATTTGGATATTGGAAGATATGTGACAAACGTGTTTTCTGAATTATTTCATGTATTTTAACCCTGCTTATGCCTATTTCGACAAAAGCAAAACTATCCATATTTCTAAGAGGTTTTTTCACCCCTTAATTCACAAATACTACATGGCATTGAAAAAAAACTAAGAATAATAATAAATAAGAGAATAACATAAAATAAAAATTACGGTGGCTATTTGGTATAAGAGGTCATTAGTATTCAAAATTTTGTTTATGACTTTTGTTTTCCCTTTTCTGACATTGATTTTTTGAATTTTTGTTTCCACTTAATTAAACATGTCAAAGGAATTAGTATAATTCTGCTTAAAATATTTCAATAATTAAAAAGTATTTTATCAGTGTTCACATAATTTCAATCTTTATTTTATTAACATTGTTAATGAGATACATTATTCAATTACATAAAATTCAAAATAAAATATCATTTTTTTATATTTACAAATCCTCATAGAATTTTGTCTTTTCGAGTTGCTGCCTAGAACAAATCACTTCATTCTGAAACCAGAACTACCAGAAAGATTCTCCTTTGAATGTGTTCAACTGTAAGTTCACAGTGGATCAGAACAAGCTCCTAACATCTGCTTAATTAACGCCAATAGAGACAAGAATATTCAGAATGTGTGCTCTGGAGGGGTTTTCAAATGTGAGGAAACTTTAAAATCTATTCCATGGCCAAAGGCAATCATTCAGGAGTATCTGAGTTTATCCTCTTGGGACTCACTGATAATCCAGAGCTACAAGCCATTCTCTTTGGCATATTCCTAGTAATCTATTTAGCTAGTGTCGTGGGTAATCTTGGTATGATTGTGCTCATCCACTTCAGCCCTCAGCTTCACACGCCCATGTATTTTTTTCTTAGCCACTTGGCTTTTGTTGATTTTTCTTTTACTTCATCTGTCACCCCAAAGACCTTGGTGAACTTTCTGTGTGACGTGAAAAGTATAACATTTTATGCATGTGCCCTTCAGGTGTGCTGCTTCATCACATTTGCAGTTTGTGAACTGTATTTGCTCGCAATCATGGCATATGATCGCTACATGGCCATCTGCAATCCTTTACTCTACATCATTCGTAGGCCTAGAAATCTCTGTAATCGAATGAGTGTTCGCACATATGCTTACGGAGTCACAGTGGGTCTCGTGCAGACTGTGGCAACGCTCCACTTGTCTTTTTGTGGCTCCAATGTAATCAACCACTTCGACTGTGATGATGTGCCCTTAGTTGCTCTGGCCTGCTCCAACACTCATATTAAAGAGATGATGTTGTTTGTCATTGCTGGGTTCAATACCCTCTGCTCTCTACTGCTTGTCATAATTTCTTATGTCTTCATCTTCTTTGCCATCCTGAGGATCCATTCTACTGGAGGAAGACAGAAAGCTTTCTCTACGTGTGCTTCCCACCTGACCTCCATCATGATATTTTATGGGACAATCATTTTTATGTACCTACTGCCCAAGTCAAACCAATCTCTGAACACTGATAAATTTGCTTCAGTGTTTTATGTGACAGTGATTCCCATGTTAAACCTATTAATCTACAGCTTGAGAAATCAGGAGGTAAAAAATGCACTGAAAAAAATTGTAGGGAAGTTGTGTTTGGCTATCAGATAACTGAAAAATCATTTGACAGGAAGAGATCCGAGGACTTTGAGCTCTATCTTACCTAGAGTTACAGTGCTGATAAATGATAGATTCAAATTCCTCACTTTCATGACTCAAACTGAATCAAGATATGTCTTACCCAGAGTTTCTTTCTGTGATTTCCCCATGAAAGGTGTTCTGTAAAATTTAAGTTATTGAATTGTAAAAGGAGAAAGAAAAATAGAGAAAGCAAGAGAGTAAGAGCAAGCAAGAGAGAGAGAGAGAGTGAGAGAGAAAGAGAGAGAGAGGGAGTGTGTGAGCATGAGAAACAGTCGCTTAACCTGTTTGATCATGATGTCTTCTCCAAAATCAAAGGAATAGAGGCAGGGTGTGGGATGTATAGTGACTTTACCTGAATTCTGTGTCATATTGAAAAATTTGGGCTTTCCTGAAATACATCAAGATCTGGTATCTTGTATTTCAAGTTGTTGCAAAGACAATCTGGAAAACATGTCAAAGCTTAACAGCAAGAATTTTTGGCCTTAACACTCTGGATAATTTCCCTAATACCCCACTTCCCACATTCATCTAAGAGAAGCACCAACAGAGCTACCTTGACATTGAATATTTAGTGACACTGAATCTGTATCAGTTTAGTTCAACGGAACTGCTTTATATGATTATAATGCACTGTCTATTTTATATAGGTGTGTGGTTAGGAATGTGGACTCTTTATTCACAGAGTTTGGCAACAATCTTAGCTTTTCCAAGAGCTGTTGTCACTGGTAAATTATTTTACATTTCCTTATCTTAGTTTCCTAACTGCACGAGGCAGTAGTGATAGTTCCTTTGGGCACAGGGCCCAGCGTGAGGTTCAAACTCACAAACCTCAAGATCATGACCTCAGCCTAAGCTGGATGCCTAACCAGCTGAGCCACCCTGGAACCCTATGCTTTATTATTAACATTATTATTATATTAATGATCCTTTTTATTAGGTTTTAGGTAATAGGGTAATAACCTTTTTAGAAATAGTTGGCAACATGACATGCTTCATTTTAAAATCAACAAAATGCAAATATAAAAGCTAAGAAATTACTGTGATCTTTAAAGCAATTCAGTTCTTTAAAATTTCCTTTTGCATTGTGTGTTTCTGAACATATATTAAATTGATTTTTTTTGGTTCCTCTATTCCTGCTACTAAAATAAACATCTTTTTTTTCTTGAAGGAAGAACTAACCTACCTTTGTTATGTTTTGTAATGAGTACATTAAGAAATAATGAATTTGTTCAGTTTGAAGCTTTTCAAAGTGAAAATAGTGCTAATGTTAAATTTTTTTAAAGTCCCCATCTTCTCTTTCACCCACCTGCCCCCTCCTACCTCCTCATGGTAACCATCAGTTTGTTCTCTATAGTTAAGAAACTTGGTTTTTTTCTACTCTTTCTTTTTTCCCATTTGCCCCTTTGCTTGCTTATTTTGTTTTTGAAATTTCACATATGAATGAAATCATATGATATTTATTTTCTACTGAATGTCCATGTGTTGGGTGCTTATCAAAATGCTTTAAAATAATTACTTTATTGCTTAGTTAATTTTCTTAGCACTCTTCTGAGACAGGTATCTAAAAACCAAGAAAAAAAAATCAAAGCAGTTTATGTAATTTATTAACACAACATGTATCTAATAATTAGTAAAAAGCAACAAGATTAGTGTTCAATTTTGTCTGACTATAAAACATCACTTTTTTAATGGCTATGTTATATTTCCAACTACAGTTAGACCACCTTGGGACTTTTGAAACACTGAATGGTGATTCACAAACATATCACTGAAAAACTAGAGTTAAGTTAAATTTTTTACAAGTTACAATAATAATCAGACTGATATGTGAGCCTTAGTGTGTCACCGAAAATATGTCTCCTCTTTTGCCCATACATTCTGGGAAGGAGAATAGAGAAAGGTCACCACATATGGGGCTGAGGACCTTCTGCTTCTATCATCCTTTTGCCCATCAGTTTGTTTTCATGTTTCTGAGAATCTCCCTCCCCGCTGAAAAGTCAGATTCTTAAATATTTCACATCAGCACTTGGAGATGTCACTGGGTCCCATTTGCTATTGCAAAACTGCCTTGGTTTAGAACCTAAGGAAAGAATCTTAACAACTCTGATGCACAATCTTTTCATCTGTAAGTTGAGACCAAAAAAAATTATCTCTGAATAGCATCTATCTGTGTGATTACTTACATAATACAATGCAACCACCATATGCTTAATTTAATGATTTAATGATCAAATTAAGTGCCAAAAAGAAGGCCTGACGGGGAAAATAGTCTACAAATATATAACTATTAGTGGTCCTTCTTCATAGGTTACATACTAATATTACTTTAGTGAGGTCGAAGTACATAGAAAAAATGGTTTTCTCTGAACTAATACATAAATAAATAAAATTGAAAGAATGAGGGAATTAGAAGTAAGCATTACACAGTGTACATTATTGGGGGGGGGGCAGCGTGGCTCAGTTGGTTGAGAGGCTGGTTCTTGGTTTCAGCTCAGGTCACAATCTCAAGGTTTGTGAATAAGTTCAACCCCATTGGGCTCTGTGCTGACAGCTCAGACCCTACTTTGGTTTTTCTCTCTCTGCCCCTCCCCTGTTCACATGAGTGCTCTAGTTCTCACTCTCTTTCTATCTCAAAATAAAGAAGTATAAAAAAAAATTTTTTTAAGTGTACACTTGTGATGCATGGCTGGCTCAGTCAGTTAAGCATCTGACTTTTGATTTTGACTCAGTTCATGAACCCCAAGCTGGGCTCTGAACTGACATCCCGGAGCCTTTTTGAGATTCTCTCTCTCCCTCTCTCTCTCTTTGTCCTTCCCTGCTTGTGTTCTTTTTTCTTTTCTTTCTCAAAATAAATAAATATTTTTTGAAAAGTTTTAATGAAAATATTAAATTCATCAGAACACTTACATTCTAGATATACTCATAAAAATTCTGTGCTTCTAAAACAATTGATTTGTTGTTATTGTTGTTAAAGTATGTTTTGGGGATACTGGCTGGATCAGTAAGTAGAGGATGCCACTCTTGATCTCAGAGTCATGAGTTCAAGCCCCATTGGACATGGATCCTACTTTAAAAAATGTTAAAAATATTTTTTAAACATGTTTCTAAGGAATTTTAATTTTATACATGTTTAAATTATCCTTTTGGGGGTCGCCTGGGTGGCTCAGTCGGTTAAGCGTCCGGCTTTGGCTCAGGTCAAATCTCACGTTCGTGGGTTCGAGCCCCGCGTCAGGCTCTGTGCTGACAACTAGCTCAGAGCCTGGAGCCTGCTTCCGGTTCTGTGTCTCCTTCTCTCTCTGCCCCTCCCCCTCTCATGCTCTGTCTCTCTCTGTATTAAAAATAAATAAAACATTAAAAAAAATTTAAAAAAAATAAATTATCCTTTTGGAAGGTAAAATAGGGTAAAGACCACACAATTTATATATCTTGTAAATCCTGATGTTCACATATTACACTCCATGTGTATGACTTATTTTCTAGTATTGATATTAACTGAATTATAAGAATATTAAATGAGTTGATAGGGGCACCTGGGCAGCTCAGTCAATTAAGCATCTGACATCAGCTCAGGTCATGATCTCACGGTTCCTGAGTTTGAACCCTATGTTGGGCTCTGTGCAGACAGTTCAGAGCCTAGAACCTGCTTCAGATTTTGTGTCTCCCCTTCTCTCACTGCCCCCCTCTCTCTCTATCTCTCTCAAAAATAAACACAAAATAAAAAAAACTGCTCTCCTTTTCTAAAAGAAGTAATAAATAAATGAGATAATAAATAATAAACATGTAGAATTAGACCAAACAGTGGCAAACACAATAATTGTCACCTGTTTTTATTTGTATTATTCTTAGTATTCTTGTGAGTGTTAGTGCAAACATTTTGGGACTGAGTGATGGCCTTTTATCCTAACATTTAAAAACAAGTTATACAGAAAAGGTACAGTTCTTTTCAGAACAAGTCAGTCTTCATTCAAGAAACTGAAACAAAGTAAAGAGTAGCCAAATTCAGGAAAATCTAATATAAGGTCTAAATATCAATATGACAAGACAATTACTTGGATTTTTATTCAAAGTAAACTACTAATCATTTATAGTTGCCAAAAAACAAGTTTATCTATAGGAACATGTCTTCGGGATGGTAATGAAAATAAAACTAGTATTTACCAACCCTTATTAGGTCAATGATTGGTCCATAGTCTTCATATATATTTCTAAATGCTCATAATCCAATTTGGGACATGAGTATTTCCCTTACTTTACAAGTAACTGGAGTGTTATATGCCACAAAACTAGGAGTAACAAACCTTACATTTGGAACCAAACTTTCTGAAATGAGTCATGTTCTTCACTAATCTTAGACACTGCCAAAGATGGATTATTTCCCTTTTTTTTTCAATTACCTTAGATTCTATATCCTTACACAAAAACATCATAGACACCCCAGAAGGAGAAGTGAAAATACAAATATTTTATTTAAATACCCCTGGAAACAAAATACAGTGTCGATTATGATATTTTGACAGAGGGATTGGTGTTAGAAGAGATCAATTTAGGCACCCAGAGAAGTTGCCAGATTATAGTTTTGGAGGCTGCACAGACCTGTGTACATCTGGCCAAGAGGAAGCGGAATAACGTGTCTATTGAGTACACTTGAATTTCTTGCTTTGTTTCCATGGGAAAACCAGGTTTACCCTAAAAAGTGACTCCTAATAGGAAGGAATTAAAATTGCATAAGGACATGAAAATGTCAATTTAATTAGTATTCAAGCATTGTTGCTGCCAGGATTACAGGAAGCAAGAAGGTGCAGTGAGCACGGGCCCAGAGCAATGTTCCTCAGGTGAGAGAGACATCAAGATTCTCTAAGTCTCATGGGTGCCTGGGTGGCTCAGGTCACAGTCTCGCAGTTTGTGAGTTCGAGCCCCACATCCACCTGGCTCTGTGTGGACGGTGTGGTGTCTGAGATTCTCTTTCTCCCTCTCTCTTTGCTCTCCCCCCCACTCTCTCTGTTCTCTCTCTCAAATATAAATGAATATATTTAAAAATTTTTAAAGGAAAGATTCTGTAGGTCTGAATTTCCTTACCTACAGAAGAAAGATGGCTTTGGTGTTTTTTATGTGTTTTCTACATAACACGTGAGACTGTATCCATCCATATAAATATACTCACCCGGAAAAGTGCGGTGAATAGAAACACCAACACTTCTCTGCCAAACCTACTTTAAAAATATAAGAATTCATGCAACTCACAAGGTTCCCTAGCACCTCTAGCAGATTGTCTGAGTTATTTACAAATTAAGTGCACAAGGGGAATAGCCACCTGCACTAGAAATTGCATTCTATTTAATTACGGCAACTATCAGAGTTTCCTTCTAAAGTGGCAAAATATGAAGATAACATTAAGAACTAATTTAATTACTTTTTGTAAATACTGAAATTATTAAATCTCACAAATTAGTCTTTTGTTTAAATTTCATGTCATAATCCTATAAGGGTCACTGAATAAATTGCGAGCACACATAAATAACATTATAACTTAAGATTATTTCTCTTTGAACAAATGTGCAGGTACATTGAACATATTCATTCATTTAATCACACACAATTTCTTATAAATAATTGCCTTTTCATTATTTTTAAACATCAGATAATGACACCTTTAAGATTAGATATCTGTATTGCGATATCATTATTAACATCTACAAAGTTAAGAAAGGAAATGGAAATAAACTTACATTTGCATTTAGAATTGTCGTATTACTAGTGATGTGAACTGAGGCATTTTATACATAACTGAGGCCCAGATGTAAAGCCTCAGACATTTCATAGATTTATTTGATTGTATTAGGTAAGATTACTTGAGTCAGTGCCTGGAAGCTAGTAGAAACCATACGAGGTTTTGCCCTTCTTTCTTGAAGACTGATAAGCTTTTGAGAGCTCCATGAATCAATCTTTAATTGTACACAACAAACATTTATATAACAAACATATACATATCACTTGTTATCACAGGATATTGTAAGCATTTCATAAATATTAACTCATTTTATCTTTAAAACAAAACAATTAGTTGAGTCCTCTTACTTTCTAGAATTAGAAACAGACTCACAGTTTAAGCCAATTGTCCAAGGGGTAGTAGGTATTAAAGGATGGGCATGGGGCCCCTGGGTGGCTCAGTTGGCTAAGCGGCCGGCTTCGGCACAGGTCATGATCTCACAGTTTGAGAGTTCGAGCCCCACGTCGGGCTCTGTGCTGACCGCTAGCTCAGAGCCTGGAGCCTGCTTCATATTCTGTGTCTTCCTCTCTCTCTGACCCTCCCTTGCTCGCACTGTCTTTCTCTGTCTCTCAAAAATAAATAAAAGACATAAAAAAATTAAAAAAAAAATAAAAATAAAGGATGGACATAGCACTCCAATTCAGGCAGCCTTCCTTCCAGAATAGTAAGTTCTAACAAGGACAGGCTGCTACCTTCGCTTGAGGTACACAAAGGTGTGTTGAGAGTGTATTTGAACACAATTTCAGTGGTCTGTCAAGGCGACAGTGGCCTGAACCAGACTTTTTGAATCATGCTGACTTTCCAGAATTGGCCCATGTTCTTGGAGAAAAGATTAAGTTTGGCTGAACTACAGTCACACTTTTAGTTTGATTGGGAAAGAATTAGAAGAAATATCAGTGGGAGGAATTTGATTTCTTTACTCTCATATTAAATAAAGCATTCATTATTGTTATTTTCTTAATTTTAACAACTTTAAGGTTTCACAACCTTTATCCAAGGCTTTTCTTGAGGCATCTTTAACCTCTTTATTCCTTAGACTATAGATCAGGGGGTTCAGCATTGGGATCACCACTGTGTAAAATACAGATGCCATTTTGTCCGTGTCCAGGGAGTGATTTGATTTGGGCTGTAGGTACATAAAGATTAAGGTGCCATAGAAAATAGTGACAGTCACCATATGGGAGCCACAGGTGGAAATGGCCTTGCGTCGCCCCTGAGTAGAGCGGATCCTTAAGATGGCAGCAATGATAAAAATGTAGGAGGTGAGAACAATGGAAGAGGAGCAGATCATATCAAAACCAGCAAAGACAAAAATCAGAATTTCCTTCACATGTGTGTCTGAGCAGGACAGAGCCAAGAGAGGGAGGTCATCACAGTAGAAATGGTTAATTACATTGGGGCCACAGTAAGTTAGATGGAAGGTGATAATGGTATGGAATAGGGCAACCAGAAAGCTGTATATATATGGAACTGTCACTAATTGAATGCAGCGTCTTTTTGACATCAGGGTTGAATAGTGCAGAGGACTGCAGATGGCCACATAGCGATCATAGGCCATAGAAGCCAAAAGGAAACACTCGGTGATCATGAAGGTAAGAAAGCAGCCCAGTTGAGTCGCACAAGCATGGAAAGGAATGGTGTTGATTTCCACAACAAAATTCACCATCATCTTTGGTGTGATAGCAGAAGAGTAGCAAAGGTCAACAAAGGCCAAGTGACTGAGGAAATAGTACATAGGCGTGTGGAGTCGAGCATCAATCCTGATTAAAGCTATCAGCCCCAGGTTGCCCAGCACTGTGATCAGATAGATGATGAAAAACACCACGAAGCATGGGGTCTGAAGCTCTGGCTGGTCCGTAATTCCCTTGAGAATGAATTCAGTGACATAGGTGATATTGGTATCAGCCATTTATTCAAGTGAATTTTACTGATTTCGCTCTAAGTTGAAAAATGAAAAAGACACTTCTCATGGCCCCTGCCAATGTTGGCAAAAGGCAATCACTGGTGTCTTCTTGCCTTGAATCATGTTGTCTTGTAGAAAAAAAGTACACCTTATATCTCTGATAACATGCCTTCTTGCCTCAAGGAGAGGAGTCTACTCTCAAAATAACCTTCTTAAATGTTATTTTGCTTTGCAATTTTCACAAATATGGAAGGGTGCTAGTTAAAATTTCAATACGGCCTGAAAGAAAACACTTGAGACAACAAACACAAATACTTCAGCATTTTTGCTGTTGCTATCTTTTCTATGTATTTATAAATATGGCAGCATAAAAAATATGTAACTCATCCATGAAGGTATATTACCTTTTTTTCAACTTATTTGCATATAGGCACAGGCTTAAAAATATCAAAATAATCTACTCTGACTTATGTACTTTCCTATATCCCCTCCTCTGCTTACATAGACTAAGTACTTGAGACTATAGAAGCTAAAAGAAAACTAATCAGGAGCGCCTGGGTGGCTCAGTCAGTTAAGCAGCCGACTTCAGCTCAGGTCATGATCTCACAATTTGTGGATTCAAACCCCATGTCAGGCTCTATGCTGATCATTTACTCAGAGTCTGGAGCCTGCTTCTGATTCTGTGTCTCTCTCTCTCTCTGACCATCCCCTGCTCACACTCTGTGTGTGTGTCTCTCTCTCTCAAAAATACATATACATTAAATTTTTTTAAATAAATAAATAAAAGAAAACTAATCAGAAATATAGAAAAAGCATGCAATTTTACTTGCATAGGAGTTAAGGACTCATAATTTTTTTCCAATTCAAAATTCACAACATTCTGGGGTGCCTGGGTGGCTCAGTCGGTTAAACCTCTGACTTTGGCTCAGGTCAGATCTCACGTTCGTGGGTTCGAGTCCCATGTCAGGCTCTGTGCTGACAGCTCAGAGCCTGGAACCTGCTTCCAGTTCTGTGTCTCCTTCTCTCTCTGCCCCTTCCCCCTCATGCTCTGTCTCTCTCTGTATCAAAAATAAATAAAACATTTAAAAAAATCCAAAATTCACAACATTCTAATGTTTGTTGTCCAAAGAATTAACATTAATTAAGTAGTCTATCAGATAACTTGTTATTTTAAACTACAGATAACATCTTTCCCCATAAACCTGTCAATATACACTAAGGGCTTAAAATATAAAGGTATTTACTCTAGTAGGTTTTACTGTTAACAGTATATCCTAAGGAAATAATCAGCTGCAAGCAAAATTTTATAGAGACTTATATAGTTGGTGGAGTTCTTGATGCATGTTTCAGAATAATTGCAATTATTTGTAGTTCTACCAGCCTTCAAAAAGAGGACTAATCTCATTAAGCTCAATATTAGCCTATTTGAATTTATTTTTGTTCTTGGTTTTATAGTCCACAAAATGGAACTACAAAATATTAATAAAGGCACCTTGAGAAATTCATCATGTCTACTGCCTTCATATTTCAAATTTTATTTAATACTGTTATTGTGTACCTGCTGCAATTGACTGCTGTTCTTGTTAGATACTCTATTTACTGCCATACATGAATTAACTTATGAAAGTCTCTTGCTAATGCTATGACAAAGGTTCTATCCCAGCTGTAATCTCTGATTAACAGTTGCAAAAACCCAGGCTTATGGCTGTGGTTACAGAGAGTAGGTAGTATAATGTGGGTGTGGCTGGGTTTGCTTGAAAGCAGAGCCCAGGGAGCACCTGAGTGGCTCAGTAGGTGAAGCAGAGGACTCTTGATCTCCACTCAGGTCATGATCTCACAGTTGGTGAGGTCAAACACTGTGTTGGGCTCTGCACTGACAGCGTGGAATCTGCTTCTCTCTTCCCCAATCTCTCTGCCCCTCTCCTTCATGTGCTCATGTG
>NC_043710.1:13121905-13124766 GCF_006229205.1 Suricata suricatta | reverse complement strand
AACTGCTAAAGGACCTTGAAGAAAAGAAGATTCTTTGAGAGACAGACTCCCTCATTCCTATTTTTTTTTTTACTTCTGTTTTCACGGCTGTTCTCTCTTCTGTGATAAAAAAAAAAAATGATCCTTCCCAGAGCATGTTTTTACTCTCTCAAGCACTATATGCTTTGTAATCATTAAAGAGAAAAAAAATGTGTAAACACTTATGGCATAAAAGACACTGACTTTCTTAGTAAAGTGTGGTTTTACCACCATTCATATTGTCTGTCTTCCTTCCTATAGATATTTCGCTGACACCAACCACCTACTCGGGGACCGTTCAACTGGGGTGCGTGGGCTGGTCCTCTGCATGTAAAAATGCTATTTCTTATGAAATTTTATTATTCTGATTCATTGATTTCTTTAGGGTTTGCTAATCACATTATTTGTGAAACATACTTGTATTTCTTTCTTTAAAATATTTATGTCTACTATTTTTCCATTGTACAGATTTGCTGGCCTCTATGATAATAGTTTAGAGAGACAGAGAGGGTGTGAGTGAGGGAGAGGTAGACAGAGGGAGAGACAGAATCTCAAGCAAGTTAGAACTATCAGAACAGAGCCCAATATGGGACTCAAACCCATGAACTGTTAGATCATGTCCTGAGCTGAAATCAAGAATCGGACACTTAAGGGACTGAGCCACCCAGGTGCCCCATGATCATACTTTTAAGAGAAATGTGCTGGTATTTTAACCTCCCAGCTAATACGACTACTTATATGTTTAAAAACATTTTTCTCCTTTTAACAAATGAACTATTATTAATAACCATTTTATTAGGGATATTTTCAAACATACACAGATTTAGAAGATTTGATATAATAAACCTTACCCCAATAACAATTGTCCAACTTCAGTGTTTCTATTCATGGTCATATCTATATATCTATGTATCTGTGTGTGTGTGTGTGTGTGTGTGTGTGTGTGTGTGTAAAGTATTATATATACTTAACATTATTTTTTGAGGAAGAGAAAGAGTGGAGAAGAGGGAGGGGAGGGTTGAGGGAGGGCAGGAGAAGTCAAATCTAAACTAAATGAAAGGGATTTCAACACAGCTGTGTTGTGCCTCTCAACCTCCAGAAGGTTCCGGACCCTAGATCCTGAGAGCTCAGAACTATTGCCCTTGTAATATCTTTGGTGAAAAGGTGGAGAAGAGAAGAGAAGAAAGGGAGGGATAGGCATGGATTTAATTGTCTTCAGTAAATTTTTGCAGTTGGATAAAGAAAGGTCCAGCTAGTCAGGACCTGAATGAGGCTGCTTCGGGCTCTTGGATAACCTGCTCTGGGGTTACTGGCCCTCGCAGCAGAGAAGGAGGGTTTCCAAACCTCCCGCACCTAACTGGGGTATTACATCTACAAGTCATCTACAAGTTCCTCATCTCCAGTGCCTCACTGAGTTCAGAGCTTCGGGCCAGCGGGCCTGCTGACTCTCTACAGCGCCTACTGGTCTTCTGCTTCAACCATAGTGGCTTGCTGGCGCTGGCCAGGGGTGCCCAGCAGCTCGGTGGAGGGGAGGCGCTCTATGACAGAAACTCACCTTCTGAATGGCCCATTGTCTGCGGTTACCCTGTCTCCTTTTCTGTCTTAGGTGGTTTTCATAAAATGCAGGAGAGGGGACCGAGAATCTGAAGAGGGGCTTGAACTGGGTACTGTCATGGAGTGGCACATTTTTGTGATTTGGTATGTTAATGGTTCTTATTTAGAACACGGACAAACTAGAGTAGGGATAAAGCTTTAATTGGTAATGAAGCAACAGACCCTTAGAGGAGGCAGATGAAAAGAATATTTGACCGTTTTTGTGGTCTAGACCGTGTTTTTGATTTTTGTCTAGATCTCTGACACTATTACTGAGTGACCTTGTTTTTATCTTGCTTCATTACTGTTACCAAGTAAACTTTTATCATGTTGGTGTTGTGTGCAATTATTGATATTATTGATAATAATTTATCATTAAAAGTATTATCAATAATAGTATTGATATGATAGTACAGCTTAACCTTTAGTACCAGACCGGAGTCCCCCTGACAGTTGTCAAGGGATGTTTTTCTTCCTCATATATACACGTATCTCACTTAAGACATATAATTTTGATCACATGGATAAAATGTAAAGAGTTAATGCTTTAAAGAAATAGTAAAGATCCATGCACCTCACAGATCATCTCCCCATTTCTAGGAATAGTAATCTTGTCCATTCTTTAATTCCTAGCTTAAGTGTTTGAGTTTTCCAAAGGTCTTAAAATATACTCACTCTCACTTAAATAAGTAGAAATGATCTTACTTCCTAACAAATTCCCAAAGTATTTAATTTTCAAAAACAACAACAAAAAAATGTGCTGAATTGCAACAGAGTTAGAGAATTGTTGATCAGAATCTTGAGAATCAACCCACATAATTCAAATGAAGAGACGTGAACAAGGAAAAATTAGTGAGGCACCTAGAGCCTAAACACAGGGCAATCTCATCACCACCTAAAGGTCTGAAGGGACATAGGGAGACTTAGGAGCCCCACGGGATCAAGGCTGTGGATTTAAGGTTTCCTAGAAGGAGCAGGATAGAGGGTTGATCTGCTGTTTTAGACATGGTGCCAAACTGAGGGAGGAGCAGGGGCAATGGATGAAATGACTGGACACCCCTCTCCTGGTGCAGCCCCACCTCTTGTCACAACTTCCCTTTGGCTGCATCCAGTAAGATCCAGCTGTCACCCTTGCCTGGGAGATGCAATCAGTATACTTGTGCTTAGAGCAGAGAAGGGAAAAGAAGGGTCAACCTAATGGTTATGACTCTGGGGTCAGTCAAAGCATGGCTTTTTCACTTACTCAGTGG
>NC_043710.1:13112444-13121805 GCF_006229205.1 Suricata suricatta | reverse complement strand
AGTTTCAATAATTAGGTGAAGCGTTGGTTTCTGCAAACTTTGTGAATGTGCATTATAAGCTAAGCTATGATCAGATACTTATGGCTATGTCTTATCATTTTCTAGAAACAGAACAAAACCCCAATGTCGAGGACCGCCAAGTTTTCTGCCTGCCTCAGGCAAGGATTATCACTCTCTGGAGAGTGAACCAGCAAACAAGATTTGCATCTAGAGGCTGGAGAATACCATTTCCTGGTCAAAATAACTTTGGCGTCTGTCATGCTGGGCCAGACTGGAGTGGCCAAGGTGCACAAAAGATCAAAACCGTATTTTAGATTATTCAGTGCTAGCTTCCTCCCCCCAGCATTTTACAGATACAAGTCTGGGCGCTTCTTTTGATATTCATTTGACTCTGTTTACCCGGTAACTGACCTTGGTCAGCTGCTTTGTTTTCCCGCCTTGAAACCTTTATAAAAGACAGTTTTCTGAATAAAGCTCTCTCTCTTTTGCCTGATTGGAAAACCGTGAGTTCTGTCTTTACTCTCTGCGTCTCCCTCTCCTGCCCCCCTTTTTCTCTCCCTCCCTCAGGAGAAGGACCCGCGACTGAGGCGAGCTCAAAGCCGAGGAAGAGCGCACCTAGACCTGGCGAGCTAGCGCGCCGCGCACCCGGCACCCGCAAGTGCCGTCCCAGCTCAGGATGGAAGCTGACGGCGCGGACGAGCAGGCCCCGGCCGCCTGGTTAAGACACCCCAAAACCTCATCACAATGCAAACATTATTTTAAAAGGTATCAAATTGTCACTCCATGAAAAACAAATAAAGTTGCTTGGAGGAATAAATCAAATTTGCATTTTAAAAGTATAGAGAAACGGGCACCTGGGTGGCTCAGTTGCTTAAGTATCTGACTCTTGAATTCAGCTCAAGGCATGATCCCAAGGTCATGAGATTGAGCCCTTAGCAGGTTTGGAAGGTACTGAGAGTGGAGACTGCTTAAGATCCTCTCTCTCTCTCTCTCTCTCTCTGCCCCTCTCCCCTCACTTGCATGCACACATGCTCTCTCTCTAAAAAGAAAATAATAATAAAAAATAAAAGTATCAGGGTAATAGCTGCAAAAGTGTGTGTATTTAAATAAAAACTGAAAAAATACAAATGAAAGACATATGCCTAGGATTATTCATTAAGCACCAAACTGGGTAAAGAGGAAAAAATGAAGTCTTGTGAAAATTGAGTTAAGGATTTTTTTAACATTTATTTATCTTTGAGAGACAGAGAGAGACAGATCATGCGCAGGGGAGAAGCAGAGAGAAAGGGACACACAGAATCAGAAGCAGGCTCCAGGCTCTGAGCTGCCAGCACAGAGCCCGATGTGGGGCTTGAACCCACAAACTGTCAGATCATGACCCGAGCCGGATTCGGACGCTCAACCAACAGAGCCACCAAGGCGCCCAGAGTTAAGGATTAAAAGTACAAGAAAAAAAAAGAACAGAACAGAACTCTCATTTTAGCTGCTTTATCTGTAGTTCCTGACAAAAACGGGGACCTAATAAAGTATTACTGTGCAATAAATAAATCTCTCAAAAAATGTTTGGCAACTTGATTCCAGAAGTGGCAAGCTTATTATTTTAAAATGGTATTTCCTCTTTTGTTATATTTATTTAATCATTAAATAATAAGTCTTATTGGTAAGTAATTGGATTTTACTCTGGTAAGATATAAATTTCTAACATTTAAATACTATTAAATACTTAAGATATAAATGAGTAATTTACATTTTACCAATGATTAAATAAATATACAGTAAAACCTTGGTTTGCAAGCATAATACGTTCCAGAAACATGCTTGTAATCCAAAGCGCTTGTATATCAAAGCGAATATCAAGAACCATTGGCTCAGTTGTGATCATGTGACATTCAGCATGACATATTACTCGTATTGTGAGATATCACTTGTTTATCAAACAATTTATTAGAAATTTGTGCTTGTCTTGCGAAATACTTACAGATACAATCCAAGGTTTTATTCCATATTTATTTAATCATAAAAGAGAAAACACCATTTTTAAAGAATGAATCAGACAAAGTGATATATATAGATATATATATATATAGATATATATAGATATATATATCTATATATATATACAGCACTGTTGGGAATCAGATTTGTTGAGTCTCTGATTAGTTTCAGGAACTACAGTTAAGAGACCCAAATCTCTGCCCACACAATAAACAAAGAGATGACAAACTAACCAAGCAAAAATAGTTTGGTGATACACAATATTGAGAAAAATTAGGTAAATTGAAGAAAGGCAGTAGTAGTAGTAATCAATGTTTATAAAGCACATATGCTAATCCAAACAGGATTCTAGTTCTTTTCACTTTTATTCATTTAATTCTTAAGCAGTAGTTGAGGTAACTACTATTACTATTTTTTTCAGTTTATTTATTTATTTTGGGACTCCAAAATACACTGTCAGTGCAGAGCCCTAAATAGGACTCCAACTCAGGAACCATAGATCATGATCTGAGCCAAAATTAAGAGTCAGACGCCTAACCAACTGAGCTACCCGGGCACCCCACTATTTTTGTTTTAAAGATGATGAAAACAAGCCCCAGGATGTTACATGACCAAGTACTATTAGTGGCAGATTTAAGTGTTTAGACCCAGATACTCTGGTTCCAGTGTTCTCACATTTCACCACTGTGAAGGAGTGGAGGAGTAAGGTATCTAAGTAAGAACATTGTAGTACAAGAACAAAAACAAATACCTAAGGTTGGTGTGGCCTATAGTATTCAAAGTCATGTGGACAGAAAGACAAGAAGCGAGTACAGAGATTAAGATAACTGAGGTTCAAAAAGCCAACGATGGCTAGATCATTCTGAGTCTTGAGAACCCTTGTAAGAATTTTGGATTTTACTCTGGGTGAAATCGGCAACCATTGTGGGATTATGTACCAGAGAGTGAAAGCACCTGGCACACTATTGAGAATTACTGTGTTAAAACACAGCTGTAGAGGGAAAGGAGGATGGATGAGATGATGGAAGGACAGAGTAACACAGTAGTTGGAAGAAAGATGCTGGACATATTTAATATAACATCAATAAGAATTCCTACCAAGTTAGAGTAGGAAAGGAGCAAGAGGAGTCAAGGGCCACTCTAAGGATTTTGCCTGGAGCAGCCATAGAATGTGTGTTTGTATGTATGTGTGTGCATGCGTGTGCATGTGTGTGTGTGTGCATGTGCGTGTGTGCTGAAATAAGAAGAGCTATGGAGGAGAAGTCTTGTGGTGGAACTGTTTTGGACAATAAATCTGAGGTGCTTATATATGTCCAATATATATGCTCAAGGAAAGATGTCAAGTAGGCTGTTGAATATGGGAATCTAGAAGTCAGCCGAGGGTACTGAGATGAGGAGTCACACTGGCCGTCACTGACGTATGGACATTTTTAAACGGCATAAGGCTGAGTGAAACTGACAAGTAAAGGAAGATGTAGAGATATAAACAGACAAAATGACAAAGAACTAAACTTGTGACCCACCAACACATAGAGGTGAAGGTGACAAGGAGGAGCCAATGAGCCTGAGAAAGAACATCCAGGAGGAAAATCAGGAGGATATGGGAAATCGAGTGAAGATACCTAATCTAGAAATCAGTAATTTGGCAAGTATTGACAAAAGTTGTTAACTGAATAACATGATCTTAAGTGGATTTTGAAAAGAACAAGGAGAATTTTACTGGAATGAGTTGAGAGAAGTGGGAGGATGTGAATCACAGGCAATACGGGGCACCAGGGTGGCTCAGTCAGTTAAGCGTCCAACTTCAACTCAGGTCATCATCTCATGGTTTGTGAGTTTGAGCCCTGTGTCGGCTCTGTGCTGACAGCTCAGAACCTGGAGCCTGCTTCGGATTCTGTGTCTCCTTCTGTCTATCTGCTTCTTCCCTTCTTGTGCTCTCTCTCTCTCAAAAATAAATAATCCTTAAAAATTTTTTTAAAATAAATAAATTGCAGACAACATGTAAACACAAACAACTGTCTAAGGAATATTGTCAGGAAAAAAAGCAATAGGTAAACAGTTTTAAAGTAGACACATGCTGTTATTCAACATTTCTATTTTTTTTAATGTTTTATTTATTTTTGATACAGAGAGAGACAGAGCATGAGAGGGGGAGGGGCAGAGAGAGAAGGAGACACAGAACAGGAAGCAGGCTCCAGGCTCTGAGCTGGCTGTCAGCACAGAACCTGACGCAGGGCTTGAACCCACAAACGTGAGATCTGACCTGAGCCAAAGTTGGAGGCTTAACCGACTGAGCCACCCAGGTGCCCCTCAGCATTTCTATTTTTTAGCATTCTACCCTAAAATACTGGATTATTCTAAAGAATCTTTGGGGAAAAAAGAATTATTATTTTACTAATTAAAAAAAACAGAAAATGTTAAAATAAGAACTGTTAATAGATACAGCAGAAAATGTGCTTTGGGAAGAAATTTGAATAATATGTAAAATCCTGATATACTGCTGGTAAAAAATGGTAATTATATGTAGTAAATTGTCATGCATTCTGTCAGTCCAACTAAATAAAATACATAAAAATATAGAGGTTAAAGAAAAACAAAAATTTCCCTAAACTTGAAGAACAGTACCTCTAGTAGATGATATCTATTTATATGTGACATATGCTTTTTTATTTAAAAAATTTTAATGTTTATTTATTTTTGAGAGAGACAGACACAACATGAGAGGGAGACGGGCAGAGAAAGAGAGAGGGAGATACAGAACCTGAAGCAGGCTCCAGGCTCTGAGCTGTCAGCACAGAACCCAATGCAGGGCCCCACCCATGAACTATGAGATCATGACCTGAGCTGAAGTCAGCCACTTAACTGACTGAGCCCCCCAGCCTCCCTAACATATGTTTTTTTTTTATATTTATATGTGTACCTTCTTACATATAAAGTTTTACAATCAACATATATATACATATACTTTTAATTATGTAATTTTTTTACAAAAGAAAAGATATATAAAATGCCTCCAATAGGTTTCAAAACCTCTAAGATCTTTATTATAATCATAAACTAGTTGCTTTTATTTAATTATTTTAGTAAATAAAATGATATTTTCAAATTATAAATTAATAAAAAAGACATGGATTATTTGATTAAATAACATCAGGGCAATTAGCTATTTGGACAATAAGTCCTATAACAAGTCAATGCTCCATGACTTTAAACAGTTGAGTGTGAGCTCTCCAAAATATAAATAAAGACGATTCATTATTATTTCAATGTCTATGGTTAGCAAAGAAAAAATAAACAGGATTGTTTGCTTAAAAACTTAAAACTTCTAGGTATCAAACACATTCAGTTAGGCAAGACAAATGGTTAAATCAGAATACCCCTAAGAAGGTCACAGGGATGGAAAAGGACAATTATAAATAAACGATGACAATACATTGGAAATAGTGGTGACATTTCAATTGCTTGCCACTTGGTTTTGCTTTTCTTTGTTTTATGTACACAAATTAGATTGGACATAGGTAACCAAAGACTAGTGATTTCATGGTGAGATCATTCTAGTTTGAATGTAAACTAATGTTAACTTTGTGTTTATGGACTAATATTTCTCTAATTAGAACTTTCTAATCAAAATTGGGCCCTGGAGGGTCACTGACCCTGGAGCAGTCATGTCTGGGGTACTCTGGGAATTAACTTTCTAGGGAATAAAGACTCTGTTGTATAAAGGCCTATATCACACATGCACATACCCTCCATCCCTATCTGAGCATCATTGAATGGAGGCCCCCCCAAAAACATTCAGGGGAACATTTCTTCCACAACCAGGTGGGTTAAATAGGTACAGTTGGTCATCTGCACAGACTTCCTTCCCCAAGTCACCCAATTTTCCCCACTAAGAAAAAAATAGATGACCCTATCTAATTCTGTTCCAACTGGATGGAGCTGACATTTATACACAAGAATGAATTCTGTTCCAACTGGATGGAGCTGACATTTATACACAAGAATGAATAACCCTCTTAACACTCCCAAAATAAATTATCCTGCTCAGCAGCTCCCTGCATCTCAGGATTCTTTTAAAAGAAAACATGTTTTATCTGTTGATAAGACTTCAGAAGCCAGTGGTTGTAGAAGACAAACATTTGTGTGTGAGAATTGCCTTTCTCTCAGGAGAAAAATTATATGGGCTCAAAAAATATGTATCAAAAAGACATTCATAAGTGAAGGTAATAATAAAAACAGGTGATGACGTTTTCAAAATTTGAAATTGATGAAAGTGTGGGTTTTGAAGTGTTTCCCCCTTTTTTTAATGTGCGTACAAGGAAAGAATATGTCTGCAGAGAAAAGTAACCCCGTACCAAATCTTCCACCTCTCAAACATCAGAGGGATCCCATGTCTCGAAGTGGGGAAGGCTGACCACAACCATACTTTCCCATTTCCCTTTTTTTTTTAAGTTTACTTATTTATTTTGAGAGAGAAAGAGAGGGAGAAACAGAAAGGGAGGGGCAAGGAGAAAGGGAGAAAGAGAATCCCAAGCAGCTTTTGCAACGTGGGGCTCAATCTGACAAACCATGAGATCATGTCCTGAACCAAAATCAAGAGTTGGGTGCTTAGCTGACTGTGAGTTTTGCTTCTACTGAAGAGAAAGGAAATAGATGAGACAAAAAAATTTTTCACTTCAGGTTTTATGTATGCGAGTATGTATGTGTTTGTTCGGAGACATACATATACAAGTGTATATCTACATCTGTTTATGTTATGTTTATGTCTGTATGAATGCATGTATGTGTTCATGTGTGTATATATATATGCATGTATGCATACATATATTTATTTTTGGAGAATGCAATAGGCATCATTTATAGTATTAAGCTGAATCAATAAATAAAGATGATAAAATTTAAAAGACTATTTTTCTGATCACTCATACAAAGCTGTTTTAACAAAAGTTTCCCTTGGGTAATATTTTTGGGTAAGAAAGGAGATTATTCATTCTATTTCACACACTGTATGTATGTATGTATTTAATATGATGATAATTTTTTGTCTTGTAGAGGTAGGAAGAGGTTACTTAAGTTGAAGATTGACTGACAGGTTGGATCCCTAAACTGGACCAAGAAACTATACTGATATATTCATAACTGTACATATGACGGTCATTGCTTTAACAATAGAAACTTTACAAATATCATGTGACAGGAATATTGCTTCCTGATATTATTTCTCTTGACAAAGAGATTACCACCTTTTAAAAGTAATAATTTATGTTATTTTTTCTCTGAAAATTTGGTGGAGATGGTGGAAAACATTCCTAATTATAAATGTTGACAGTAATTAAAATATAATGCCATAAAACAGTTTAATCCAATAATTATACTTTTTTTAAATATACATATTCTAACACTCTTCCAAGTGTTAGAATAATGGTTGTTTTCCATTTTTAGAATGCAGTTTTTAAAAAAGAATTAACTGCATACACTTGAAAATTTGCCTGATCTACAAGTAGAAACATTTAATGGCTTACTTCTTCTTCCCACTGAATATTCTGCTTAACGTTTCACTTAATATAATGCATATTTATTAAGATAGAAAAATATCTACTCAAAAAGATAAGTTAGTACATCAAAGTTTTGCTTCACCAAAAAGAAAATAAAGGTACAGGAAAAAATTGTTTTCTTCCCCTTATCCAATATAATATAAAATAATCTAAATCTACAATATTAAATGTCTTTACAGACATATAATTGTTGTTGTTATTTTTATTATATAGTCATCAATTGTTTTTTAATTGGACCTCAATTTGTGGTCTCATAAAATTATGGAGAGCTAGAGAGTTTTAAATGGGATGTGTTTATTTGTTCTTATATTCCACTTCAATGAACTATAATTTCTGAAGCTAAAACACACACGAGTTGGCATTCAGTGACAATTCCTGGAATTAATAATTTATCTCTGACTATATTTTGTCTTCTTTTCAGCAGCTGAGAGACTGGAATAAATGGCTGAAATGAATAGCACCAGGGTGACAGAATTCATTCTTTTGGGTTTTTCAGTCCATAGAGAGATTGAACTCATTCTCTTTATGCTCATTTCCGTGGTATATACTCTAACTTTGGTAGGGAACCTTGGGATGATTTCATTAATCCTACTGGATTCTCGACTTCACACACCCATGTACTTTTTTCTCAGCAATCTGGCCTTTGTAGACCTCTGTTACTCCTCATCAATAGCTCCCAAGTTCCTGGAGACTCTCCTGACCAAGCACAGGTCTATATCTTTCTATGCATGTGCAACACAGTTGGGCTTTTTCCTGAACTTCTTGATATCAGAGATGCTGCTTCTTGCAGTTATGGCTTATGATCGATATGTGGCCATCTGCAATCCTCTTCTCTACATGGTGATCATGTCTCCAAAAGTGTGTATGCAACTAGTAACAGGCCCCTACTTATACAGCTTTTCTGTTGCTTTGCTCCACACAGTTGTTACTTTCCAACTGATTTATTGTGGCCCCAACATCATCAATCACTTTTATTGTGATGATGTCCCTTTGATGGCCCTCGCCTGCTCAGACACCAGTCTCAAAGAAATCTTGATTTTCATCTTTGCGGGCTTCAACATGATCAGCTCCTTGACCACTGTTCTTATTTCTTACTTATACATTGTGGCTGCCATCTTGAAAATCCAATCTACAGAAGGGAGGTGCAGAGCTTTCTCAACCTGTGCCTCTCATCTGACTGCTGTGACTATATTCTATGGGACTCTGATCTTCATGTATCTGCAGCCAAAATCAAACCATTCCCTTGACACAGACAAAATGGCCTCTGTGTTCTACACAATTGTAATTCCTATGCTAAACCCAATGATCTATAGCTTGAGGAACCAAGAAGTGAAAAATTCCCTGAGGAAATTAATTGACAAATGTTATATCCTGCTTCTAACAAACTTTAAAAAATGATTTGGGCAATGTTTGACTTGGAGCAGTGCCACATTTAGATATATTGTTTTTGTAATCTTTTATAGTCTTTTGGTGGAGTAAATTCATTTTTATCATCCTTCATATGAGTAAAATTATTTTGTACATGGATTCTATTTTTCATACAGTCTTTACTAAGATGAAATATTTAAAGGAGTAGCATTTAGACTTTATAAATTCCAATTGGTTAGGTGTAG
Organism: Suricata suricatta; assembly: GCF_006229205.1. Lineage (NCBI taxonomy): Eukaryota > Metazoa > Chordata > Mammalia > Carnivora > Herpestidae > Suricata > Suricata suricatta. The sequence goes on along the minus strand of NC_043710.1, from coordinate 13,112,642 downwards.
GACTCTGATAGCCCTGACCTAGCCCAGCCCAGTTCCTGTTCAACTGATAATAAGACTCAGCTATTTCTTTCTTTCTTTTAATAATAGTTTGTTGTCAAATTAGTTTCCATATAACACCCAGTGCTTCTCCCCACAAGTGCCCCCCACCATGACCATCACCCCCTACCCTCCTACCCCTCCCCTTTCAGTCCATGGTTC
>NC_043710.1:13099245-13112344 GCF_006229205.1 Suricata suricatta | reverse complement strand
TCCCTTGATCTGTGTCCCTCACTCTTCCCCGCTCTCTTTCCCCCTTCCTCTCCCCATGGTCTCCTGCCAGGTCTCTCCTGTTAGACCTATGAATGCAAACATATGGTATCTGTCCTTCTCTGCCTGACTTATTTTGCTTAGCATAACACCCTCAAGGTCCATCCACTTTCCTACAAATGGCCACATATCATTCTTTCTCATTTCCATATAGTACTCCATTGTGTATATATACCACATCTTCTTGATCCATTCATCAGTTGATGGACATTTAGGCTCTTTCCATGATTTGGCTATTGTAGAAAGTGTTGCTATGAACATTGAGGTACATGTGCTCCTATGCATCAGCACTTCTTTATCCCTTGGGTAAATCCCTAGCAGTGCTATTGCTGGGTCTGCTTTGTATACCTGTAGAGGACAGAGAAAGGGGAAGGGAAGGTGGTGAAGTAAATTTGTCCATCCCCATGTCATTTCATGCAATAGCCTGCCCCCAACTGTATCTATTCTACTAACCACCACTCCTCACTCTGCCTCTGACCACCGTTAGATTCACTACTGGTCACTCCCTGCTATTACACTTACCATGTCCTATGAAAAGATGCCATTTTCTGCTATACAGCTCTGAGAATCAAGATTACCTTTTAGAAATCTATACTCCCGTTTATTACCTTCTCAAAGCAAAAGTATAGACCTACCCCTAAACTCCCTAAACAAAGCTGTGTCTTCCAAGTTTTCTCTGAAGTTTTGAGGATATCGGGACTTAACAAAGTGCTGGGGGATAGGCAGAGGTAGGTTAAAACCATATGATAATTATGGTTGCTGTCACATTTCAGCAATATACCTCTATGTTGGATTGATTATATATAGAGGAAAATAATCCAAAACCCAATTAAACTGTCAACTATAATGTCATAGATTTGTTTTTTTCACTCATAAATTCAAATGTATAATGTCTACTGTGTGATTCATTTTGTGAGCCAAAACAAACACATCCCCTGCCTAATAGAGCTGAACAGGTTGGTAGAGGAGACAGATATCAGTCAGATAACTATGAAAACAAACATTTAATTTTGATATGAAGTTAGACTCAGAGGGAGTCAACAGATCAGATAAAAAGGTGATTAAACCAATTAATGTGTAACCAAGGCAAAATTCCAGAGGCAGTAGCAAGCAGCCAAAAGTGCCTTGAGATGTCATTCAAGTGTGGTAGCACTGTACCTATGTGCTGCTCAGAGAATAAGGGCACATGTAGGATAAGGCAGTCCCAGTAAGGAAAACAAGTATTCTAAGCCTATTAAAAAGATATAAAGGACAAATGATCAGGCCTAATTGTTTTTGGTGAAACAGACTCCAGTACAAATACCCCTTCTGCTTTGCTAAGTCTGCCAGTAAGTTATGACATGCCTGGGTCTGGCTCAGACACACAGTTTGCTCAATTCCCAGGATTTGGTGAGATGAATTTATCTTCTACAGTGTATCACTCTCAGTGTCTAATAAAACCCCTGTAACTAGTCTGAATGGTCCTGAAAGAGTGGAGTGAATGAATGAATGGGTGAGTAAACAAAAGGAGCACAGTATAGACTGATTTCCCATTTACCAAAACCCTGTCCCCTCTGAGACTCTCCTTCAGAGAGGTGGAGTGTGACAACTGTCATCGCACCAGTAGTCCCACCCCTTAAGCACAGTACTTGGGAGTGATCACATGACTCAGGATAAACCAATTAGATGTCTTTCAAAGGAATTTGACATAATTCTGTAATTCCAGTGAGAGTCAACTGATCACCTGATCTTAGACTAAGTGAATTCTGGAGCTGAGGTTGCTATTGTGACTTCCCATGCACTGAGGAACAGAAAACGGGTCTGTAGAGAAAGAAACATAAGAAATCCAAACAAGAGACATCTTTGTTCTTATCCTTCAAGGCCCACGTATTTGTTTTTTGTGAAGCCTGGTTACATTCTCTCCTCTTAAGTTTTATTAAATACCACAGTAGTTTCACTCAAAAACAAAACACACTTCCTCATTATTTATTTTTATTAACATACTTTGGGTGTTTTCTGTGGCTTTAAAGTGACACAACTTTTAATAAGTGTTCATTCCCAAACCTGAGAGTGTCCCTTGGTGAAATCTGAAACCGACCCCCTTACACAAGGGCAGAGACAGACCAAAGAAAGAGACAGAGCACTTAAGATTGGTCAGTGGCTTAGGAACAATCAACAGTGAATAAAATGAACAAACAACAAACAAAATGAAGGTCATTATCAAATGAACAAAACGAAGTCACCCTGATCATATGCGCCAAGGTAACGTCTGAGTGCTTACCTTCCATGAGCTGATTCCCCTTTTTCTTCTGTCATCCCTGTTTTCTCCTCAAGAGCCTCATGATTCAAACTGAGGCATAACCAGTAATCAACATACGCCTGCCTTGAAGCTCTAGCATCTTAATAAAATAGTAGTTAACGTCTTGGAATAGTATGGTCTTGCGTTCAAACCTAAGTTTTACCACTTCTAGCTAAGAGACATTGGATGATATATCTGACTTCTATCAAACAGGATCCTCAAAACCTGTTTCTTGCCTCTTAGTGGTGAGAAAAAGATGAAAAGTTGCTTTAAGATGTTCAAGTTCTGAGGGCATGGTGCTTATGAAACTCAGAAACTCAAAGCTGGTCCTGTCCTAGGGCTACAGTTCATTGAACAGTATATGAATGCTGGATACCTGAGTTCCTTCCAATGCTTTTTGAATATTATATGACTAAAACTAAACAATGATGTAACCACTTACTGGATTTTGTCTTATTTGAACAAATTCATAGTGTTGAACATTGCAGAAATTACTGGACTATGAAAAACTTAAAGTGAAGGGATATATATAAACACCATGAAAAGTAGTGCCTGATAGACAATTGGTACTCCAAGAAGTTGCTGTATGAATTATACTATAGAATATATGCACAGTATTACATATATATGTACATAATGTGTGTGTGTGTGTATGTGCATGTGTGTGTGTGATTGTGGTGATTTGTCCATTGATTCTGTTTTTTGACTTTTAGTTATGATTATGCTTTATGACTTTTCTTCATTGGCATATCACATTTATTCTTCGCTTAATATACATTTTCTTAAATTAGCTCATAATTTTATTTAAATAAATCCAAAAACTCAACTTCAGATGACAGCCACTGAAAATGAGAACAAATTGTGCCAATCATCATAAATAGAAAATAGCAAAAATTTTAACACTTAAACATTTAAAATAACCCAGTGTCTGTGCAATAGATAAAATTATCTCATATATTGTATTTTGGAAAACACTGGCCAAAGAAATTACTACATAGGCGTTAATCAGAAATCTTCGAAAACAAGGTTAACTTAAGTTATCCCAAGTTATCTTAGTATAGATTTTGTAGTTAAGTTTAGATATTAGATTTATGTGAAAACATCAATGCTGTCCTATTAAACTACGTTTTTAAAATTATTTTTATATTTGCTTCATCCAACCTCAACACCATTATTAAAGCAGCCATAATGTGTTCTAAGTGACTGTAAATGATACAGATTCTGGAGAGAAAGCAAAAAATTAGAATTATGATTTTCAAGCTCTTAAACTTTTGGAGGGAGGATGTGACAGCAGAGAAGTTAATCTTGGAAAACATGACTCTCAATTGCCAAGAGCAAGAACTCAACAAAAGGAGATAACTTTGATATCTTTATTGTTGTTTTGGCTTTGGTTGTTTTATTTTTTTTTTTTAAAAAGCATATATTAGATGGCTAAAATCTTATGCAATGAACTGGAAAATGGAAGAGAATTCATAACAAAGAGAAAGTCATTTTCTTTTTACCACAAGCAGTAAGGGCTCAACCTGAGACTGGCAACGTGAGGAGAATTTAAAGGTTCGTGAATCATTGCAAAGAAGTCGGGTGCCCCTCCTCTGGGTAGCGTACCAGATTCAGGTGAGGTTGCTACAAAAACACACAGCTATCTGAGGGTAAGTTCAGTGAGCTTGAAGCACTCCCAGAGCAGAAAGGATGATAGTTTACCTTCCCAGAGTAGAGCCCAGGAGACTAAAAAAGCCTCATAGAAAAACCAGAGTTCCAACATGGCAGCAACAAAATGGTAGAGTTTTATCAGTCTGCCTTAACAAAATACCACAAACTAAGCGGCTTAAAACAACAAAAAGTTATTTCTCACAGTTCTGGAACCTAAGATCTGAACTCAAGGTATCAGCAGGCCCATGCTCCTCAGAAAGTTCTCAGGGAGGGTCTCTTCTAGCCTCTTGCAACCTCTAGTAGCCCCTAGTGTTCCTTGGCTTGCGGCTGCATAACTCCAATCTCTGGCCATCTTGTTTCTGTACCTGTGTTTATATTTCTTTTTTTTTTTAATGTTTATGTATTTTTTGAGAGAGAGAAGAGACAACGTGCAAGTGGAGGAGGGGCAGAAAAATAGGCAGACACAGAATCCAAAGCAGGCTCCAGGCCTCAAGCTGTTAGCACAGAACTCAATATTGGGCTTAAACTCATGAACGGCAAGATCATGAACTGAGCTGAACTCAGACCCTTAACCAACTGAGCTGCCCAGGTGCCCCGATATTTCCTTCTTATAAGGATACTAGTCATACTGGATTAAAGGTCTACCCTATTCCAATGTGACTCTTATCTTAACTAATTATATCTGTAATGACCCTATCAGAAAATGTTATTCAGAGGTACCTTGGATTAGGACATCAATATATATTTTGGGGAATTCAGTCCATAATAGGTAACAGTAAGTGTTGGCTAAAATGACTGATGGAAGATCACACAGTCTATATCTACAAACACGGAGAAGATAAAACAGCTGAGAAAGCCTGGGCCCAAGAAAGAAACTTGTATATGAAAACACCAATGGAGAAAAGTGGCCTAGAATTTAGGACAAACTAACTTGACATCCAAGGACTCACCTGGCAGTGAGGGAAAGAGGCTATAACCTAATATCTAAGATAGGAGGGTTAAGTTTTTGCTTTTTTCTGGTTATGACAGAGTACCAGATACACTTCACTAGATACCAGGAGAATAGGCAAGGCTCAATTATCCTCAAAGCAAAAATTTCCCCAGGAAGTAGTAATATGCAAAGGTGAGACACCAAAGATCATGTTTCTGGAAAAGTATGCTTAGAACACCTGGAAAGAGGTTTAGGATACTAAGTGCTACAACTAGTGACCCTTCAAAATACAATGACTTAATAAGAGGATTTTATTCTTTTCTCTGGAAATTGTGTGAATTAGGGGTTTGAGTAAGGTGATTATTCCCTCAATATAGGGCTTCCATGTCTTGCTCTAGGGCAACCAATTCAGTGGCAACATTTTTGAGTGGGAAGGGGGAGGAAAAAATTCAGGTCTAGTGTCTTTGACCTTAAGAAGATGACCCTTAGGTTTTGCACATAAATTTCAACTGACAGCTCATTGTTAAAATTGCATAACGAGGTTACATACCTGGCTAATCAGGTACAATGGGACCTTTGTTCAATAGCTGGATGCTCAGTGTTTTATTCCTACAACAAAGAATAAAATAGTAGGGATATTGCTTTCATAAAGATCACAGGAAATATGGTCTTAGGATGTGTCAACATCTTTGAAAGCTGTTCCTTGAGCAGCTCTCATTTTTGTGCATGACGCTAACTCCTCTCAGAAGTAAATCTGGGTGGTCTAAAGCATAAAGCAAAAAACAAACAGAAATCCTTTGTTGACATGGTTTCCAATACCAACCAATGGTACTCTTTTCTCCTGCTCTGAATCTAATGTTATCAAAGAGAGCTCTCCTCCTTTTATGTTCTGTTCTTCAAATCCATTCTCAAAGAAAATGGCCAGTGGCTAATTAGCAAGTTAGTCCAAATAATAATACTCTCCTCTGTCCTTGAATTAGTCCATGTTGGTCTTGGTATTACCACAGCTATATGCTACTTTACAGAGTCCACTTGTACATATTCACTGTGCACAGCTTTTAATGGAATGAGCACTTACACTAGAGTAATCTCACTCACTAGGAATCATATCTATTTACCATTTGTCTTTATGATGGTAAATTAGCAAAAGTCATCAAAGGTAGATGGTATTTATTCTACCTGTATCAAGAATAGAATGTAGATTAAGTAGGTTGTGGATGCACCAATCAAGATAAATTGAATAGTGAGCTTTTGAGGATGTTTAACCAGGCCCAATGGAGTACCATTTTAAATACTATTGATCAAATTTGAAATGCACATTTAGTGCAATAGCATTTGGTTGAACAGTGCTTTTTAAATGGCTGATCCACTCTAGGCACTGAAATCTTGATTTAAGCTGCTAAATACAGAGCCAAAGAATGCAATGTTAAAAGAAGAAACTATGATCCAATACAAATCATTGTAACCAAAGGTTTAATAGGACAAAGTGTGGAGGCCACAGGTCAGATTTTATATATCAGAAAATTCATACTGTTTCTTTTTTTCATTATGTGAGGACACAAAACTTCCTTTGTTGTAAGTATTCACCTTTTTAATATCAAGATATTTATACCAGAACCCAAACTAAGGAGTAGAGTTAGAGTAATTGAACAGTTTATTGAAGGAGAAACACAGATATAACTATCATACAACCTATATTTGAGGTCTGTGCCATATGATTGTACTGAGACACACATTGAAGACTGTGAGTAAAATTCCATTTTCCAAAGTCTATGCATGCGTGAACATTATAGAACACTTTTTTTGGTAAATCAGGGACCATTAACATCCTGAAGGTCATGAAAAGGACATGAATTTTTACTTTTTCTTATGAAATTATAAATTTCATATGAAACATGGGTAGAGGAGCATATGTATAGAAAAATAAAACCCTAGGAAATCATGTTTGTCTTTAACAAGGGCACCTATAAATTAACTTATAATTAGTTAACTTATTAACTTATTTATGAGTTCTTCTAATGACAGTGAATTTTATATACAATTTTATATACACTGTGAATTATACCAATATGTCATTTTGTTATGTGTTTGTGTATGTAGAATAAAGCAGGCTTAACAGTTAGGGTCCATTCATGAAGTAAAATATCACTGTGTTAGATTGGACCTTTCATTGTATATAAGAGTCACCTATAGAAAATCCTTGTTGCACTAGGACTTTTATGCTTGGACATTTATAATAGTGTAGAAACATACCACAAAAATATTTACTGCATTTTCACTGCCCCACATTTGCCTTGGCAATTGCTTTGTTGACTGCCTCTTTCACATCCTTGTTCCTCAGACTGTAGATCATGGGATTCAGCATGGGGATCACTGTGGTATAAAATACGGCCACCATTTTCCCCTGCTCCACAGACTCTTCAGTGGGACGCCTGAGGTACATGAATATGAGAGTCCCATAAAACATCGTAACAGCTGTCAAGTGGGACCCACATGTGGAGAATGCCTTCTTCCTGCCGTCAGCAGAGTGCATGCGTAGCACGGCGACTACAATGAGGGTATAGGAGATGAGGACCACAGAGAGAGAATATGTGAAGTTAATTCCAGCAATAACAATCATCGTGTATTCTTTGATGTGGACCCCCCCACAGGCAATCTTGATGAGAGGAGGGTCTGCACAGTAAAAGTGGTTGATTTCGAAGTTTCCACAGAAGTACAATCCATATGTCCATAGTGTACATATGAGGCTAACAGAGAATCCATAGACATAAGGCACAGAGATAAGTCGAACACAGACAGTCCTGGACATTCTACTGCCATAAAGCAAAGGGTTGCAGATGGCCATGTACCGATCAAAGGCCATCACTGCCAAGATATAGACTTCCACGTGGACAAGGGCAATGAAAAAATAGCATTGCACCAAACACCCCACGTAGGAAATAGTTTTTGTCTCTGATAATAAGTTTTCCAACATTTTGGGGGTGACATTGGAAGAGAACCACACATCGACAAAAGACAAATGACTCAAGAAGAAGTACATAGGGCTCTGAAGCTGAGGACTAGTGCTGATCAAAATGATCATACCGATGTTCCCTAACAGAGTAATCATGTAAACTACTAGAAATATCACAAAAAAGAGAACTTGAAACTCCTGACGACTGGTCAAGCCCAGAAGAATAAATTCTGTCACATCTGTGAAATTTGGCATTGCCTTAACACAGAGTCAGTCTGTAGCACCTAAAGAGAAAAAAAAATGTGAACGGATCTGTTTTATTCTTGAAATTTTGAGTCACGTTTATCCTTAGTTTAATTCAAATAATTTAAAAATCAATGCAGATATTGCTCCATGGCCAAGATAAGAACATGTAGGCATCATTAGTTCTTTTAGCAGATCTTATAAGTAATTGCCATCAACATTTGTTAGTTCTTTACCAGTAAAATTGACAACTACATACATTGATATCATATATTATTAAAATTGGACACTTATGTTTTGCTAGAGCATTACAATAATTTTAAAATCACAAGACACAAATACGATTCAAGTCAAACTGATGATTGGTAGGAATGGCTACAGCCTATCCAACTTATGAACTTACACATTGGTGTTTCAATCTAGTTCTTGATATATTTGTCCTACCTTATGTCAACATATGATTTATGCCTTCAACATATGAAATTCCTAGTCATATTTTATTTTGTTTAGCTAAACACTGTGCCCATCTGATTGCTGCACCCACTATTAAAATTCTGACAGCAGATAAATATTATGAAATAAAGGTTAGGTGACATGTTATTTCAGATGTCACTGGTTTTCAGAACCAAACAATTCTACACCTTCTTGGTCATATTCACATTTAATGTCATCGCAAGGACAAGGTTCCCCAAACAGTATGTTTTCCCAGGTTACTTCTTTCAACAAGTGAAAACATGCCCTAAGTCCTCAAGGATGTATCTGTAGGCTTAGCACCATCTTGGGATTTTAAGCTCCCCATAGTAATAGTGGTTTGAAGGGTATATTACTGTTTTACAAATGGGCTTTTGTTTATAATTGCTTATCATAATTGATTTACAAATATCAAAGCCAATTATATGACTGATATATTTCTTATGTCTAGAATTCTAAATTCCAGAAATTTGCGGGTGAACAAGACGCACAAGATTCTGGCTTGCATAATACTTTATTTTCACTGAAAAGGAGTAAGCAATACATAAAGGTATCAGCAAGATACTCTAGGAAGTGGACGTGTTGTGACAAAGGTACAACATTCTTGGGAGATAAAAATAAGAGGAAACAGGGTACAGACAGAATGAGCAGAGATTTCTCTGAGGACATGACTTCTGAGATAGTGAGGAACAGTGTGGAAATATTAAATATGAAGGACACACATTACAAAAGCAAAGAAAGAGAAGTATTTGCTTGGCGTGTTGAAAAAGTATTGCTAGGGACATCCTTTTATATATTAAAAAAATGTACAAGCTATGTGATTACCTTATGCCACCTGCTTTTAGTGGCAGGACAGATTTAGGTGAATTAATCTCTATGAACTATTTCTTACCTTAAAAATGTTTAATGCTAGAATTAAATATGCTATGAATTGGGCAGATAACATAATAAGCATCAAAGAAGCTTCTAAGTATTAATTTTATTTTTTATTTAATTTTTTTTGACAGAGAGAGAGCATGTACATGAGAGCAGGGGGTGGGCACAGGAAGAGAGAGAATCTTAAGCAGGCTCCACATTCAGCACAGAACCCAATGTGATGCTCAATCTCATGTCCCTGAGATCATGACCTGAGTGGAAATCAAGTGTCAGACACTTAACCAACTGAGCCACCCAAGCACCTGGATAAGCACCAACACTTTAATTCTAAGTGTCTCCTTACTATGATTCCATGATAGTAATTCATCTGTTGGCATCTTTCAAGTTTAGGAATACTCAGTCAGATGACAGCTCTAGGCTGGCTGGGGAATAGAGCTAAGGGCAGGGATTTCCTTCTGTAAAAACTCCTGACCCTAAACCCAGGATTCTCTAACCAACAGTCAACTTGTGTTAATGGTACTAGTATCTTGCTTAAAGTATGAAACACAGAGGCACCTGGGTGGCTCAGTTGGTTAAGTGTCCAACTCTTGATTTCAACTCAGGTCATTATCTCACAGTTTGTGGGTTCGAGCCCCACATCAGACTCCTTACTGACAGCACAGAGCCTGCTTGGAGTTCTCTCTGTCCCTCTCTCTCTCTACTTCTTCCCTGCTCTCTCTCTCTCTCTCTCTCTCTCAAAAATAAATAATATTTTTAAAAAATAAATCAATAAAGTATAAAATATATGAAAAAGCATCAAGGTATCTAAGACACAAAAACTAATACTACTTCTCCAATGTTTAATCCTGCATTTCTTTTCCTCAGTACATAATCATTAGCTCTGTTATTGTAGTTTGTCTTGTTCTTCTTGAGAACTCTCTAAATTGCCTAGCTTGGATGTTACATATAACTAATTCTCGGGAATGTTCACACTTACCTTTTTTTTTTAATTTTTACAGCACCGTCCATGATCTCTAAGTCAGGTTTCTATAAGACATTACAATATTCTAATATGATAAAAACATTCTAATCCAGATTCTTCTAGTTACAACAATCTCAGCTTTATAATATCCGCAACCACAGCTAACTTTTACTAAGTCCTTACTGTACTTTTGCATGCAAAGATCCTATGAAGCAGATTCTATTAACAACATCACTTTGCAATGAGGAAACCAAAGCACCGAGATGAAGAATGTCTCCCCGGACAGACCAGATTAGGATGCAAACCAATTAATTTAACTCCAGTGTTGTACCTTCATGACCTTATATTGCTGCCTCTTTGCTTACCTATTCTATTATCTTATTTTAAAATTTATATTTTTATCCATTTTATAAATTGTCTTATTATAAAATTTAAAAATTATAAAGCATTTAAATTTTAGCTTGATTATCTTTCAAGACGTAACAAAGTTATTTTTTAACAGTCCGTCCTAGATAACCTAGAGGAACTTTGTAAGACCCTGGAGCAGGCTCAACTACAAAGATAATAAACTGCTGCTTCTCTCTCCTCCTCAAAGTTTGGATGGTCACTTAGATCCAGGATTAGGTAATCAGACTATTTCTGGGAAAAGCCAATTTGTTGCAAACATGCATTATCTGTCAAAACAATTGAGAAGATAAAATATGTAATTTACCAATTAAAATGTATTAATCTTTCAGGAATTTCCCATGAAGAAAAACAATAAAGGTATAATTATTAGTCCAATCATTCCCACTGATATGATAGTCTCACCTCCATTCACATATTTTTTTAAAACAATGTGAAGCAGGCGTCTGTGTGGCAGTTAAGCGTCAGAGTCTTGATTTCAGCTCAGAGCATGATCTCACAGTTCCTGAGATTTAGCCCTGTGTTTGATTCTCCGCAGTTGTAGAGTCTGCTTGGGAGTCTCTTTCTCGTTCTTTTTCTGCCTCCCCCCCTCCACCAAAATAAACAAACAAACAAACAAACAAATAAATAAGTGCACTTTGCAAATTAAAAATAAATAAAACAGCAATGGGAAAATCAAAGGTACTTGTCAAAAAGAGTGAATGGGTAAAAAATGAGGATAAAATTTTATAAATCTCCACTGCAATGTACTCCCTATGATGTGTTGAGTAGATAAAGAATGTTTCCCAACAATATAATTTCATAAAATAAAGCACTGTACTAACAAATCAGTCTACAAATAAAGTCTCAGTTGTATGTTGAAAATAAAGATAAAGATAAAAATGAAAAGATTATTGGCTGCATTAATCATGTTGCAAAAGTATACACTTTGCAGACCCACCTTCAGCAGAGAACAGCAGATGATAGTTTCACACTATTTATAATAGAATTTTGAACACTGAGAGCATTGAGAGCATTTCCCCGAGGAACTACCCAGGTGATTATAAAAGGAATAATGATTACAGGTTTGGAAACATATCAAGGGGGAGAAGTTAAGGATTGTTAATGAGAAGGGTAGTCTTTATGGTAAAATTAAGGAATTAAAATTCTTGATAACATGATGTAATCTCTTCCACTTTCACATGGGTTCTGTCTTCTTTCATTCATACTTGGCAGTTACGCATCTCCAGGAAATTATTTTTTAATGTTTATTCTTGAAACAGAGAGAGAGAGAGAGAGAGACAGAGTGTGAGAGGGAGTGAGGCAGAGAGGGACACACACACACAGAATCTGAAGCAGGCTCTAGGCTCTGAGCTGTTAGCACAGAGCCTATGTCCAGCTAGAACTCACAAACTGTGAGATCATGACCCGAGCCAAAGTCGAATGCTTAACTGACTGAGCCACCTAGACGCCCCTAAGTGGGAGTAGCTTTAAAATGCTGCCCATGACATATGAATGTGTGTGTGGAAATGAGTTCATATGCATTTCTAGTTTCTCTTGAGGAAAATAAAACTCAAAAATGGACAAAGAATGCTTATTCTGTACTACATCAATCTCATTTTCTATTTATATCTTTGAAGATAAATTTGTAATTAAATGTGTAATTTAAGTGTGTATTACATTGTTACAGTTATGTATTTTCTACACCAAAACAGCTATTTATTTATTTATTTATTTATTTATTTATTTATTTATTTACCAAGAGACAATGAAAGTCCAAGGTTTTTTGTTTTGTTTTTTTATTTTGTCATTTTTAATGTTTCTTTATCCATTTTGAAGGAGGAGGAGAGAAAGAGAGCAAGAGCCAGGAAGAGATAGAGAGGGAGAGAGAGAATCTTAACCAGGCTCAGAACCATTGTGAGGCTCTATCCCATGAACCATGAAATCGTGATCTGAGCCAAAATCAAGAGTCAGATGCTCAACTGACTAAGCCACCCAAGTGCCCCAACAAAGTCCAAGTTTTATGTTGTCTCCTGCTTGTGTTTTGTGAAATGAAATATGAGAAGCACCAAATTATGTTAACATTCTCATGGCAGAACATGTTGTCATTAGCAACAAATAGACCACCTAACTATGTCTTTCAAAGACAAAAGTTTTCTCAAACTATTTAGCTACCACATCTTAGTCACAGGTGTGAAAAATATTCCACATGAGTATCAATTTAATTTTTAAGTTGACTCTAGAGAGCTGTGCTTTCAAAATTACACATCCATTCGCTGATTTTATCTAGTCTTC
>NC_043710.1:13085605-13099145 GCF_006229205.1 Suricata suricatta | reverse complement strand
CCACAAAAGTACAAGCCGTATGTCCGGAGAGTTGCTGCCAGACTAGTCAGAAAACCATATACGTAAGGGAAAGAAATCAGTCGAATACAGACAGCTCTAGACATAGAGCAGAGGGTTCCCAATTGCCATATACCTATCAAAGGCCATCACAGCAAGAATGAAAACTTCTACATGGACAAGGGCAATGAAAAAGAAACACTGTACCAAGCAACCAGCATAAGAAATAGTTTTTGTTTCTGATAACAGATTTTCCAGCATTTTAGGAGTGACATTGGAAGAAAACCACACATCAACAAATGACAAATGACTGAGAAAAAAGTACATAGGGCTGTTAAGCTGTGGACTGATCTTAACTAATATAATCATGCCAATGTTGCCCACAGTGGTGACAATACAGACAACAAGAAAAATGAAAAAGAAAAGAACCTGCCATTCCTGACGACTGGTTAGTCCCAAAAGAATGAACTCTGTCACATCGGTGAAGTTGAGCATTTTTCTCAATTCTAATTAATATTAGTCTTAAATCTCAGTGATAACTAGAAGGAAAAATCAGTTATTGTTTATTTAGTATTTTTTATCTTCCTTTATTAAGTACCTATGACTACGCTTTGTCATCTTTACAGCAAATCTTTTCTGAGCACTTGCTATGTAACAGGTCCTGAAAGTCGCTGAGATGGATAAATAAACAGGCCCTAGTACATTACAGTTACACCAAAATATTGTGATTGTTTATTGTTTATTGTTTGCCAAATATTTACTAGTACTAAATATTGTACTTAGCAAAACTTCCAAGACTACTTCTTAAACCTCTCTTGTTTCCAATACTGGTGTATTTTGTAGTTTTGTGGTTTAAGATATTTATGAAGGGCTATAGTTCTCTTTTGAACCTAACTCAAAAATAGTTTTTTACCTTATCATTTTTTCATCATAAGCATGAAACATATCTCCATGATTAGGTATGAAATCCACTTAATCAAATAATTCAGCAACCCTAAGTGAAAAATTTTTTAATCTAACCTGGTACTTGCTCTCATTTACATTTAAGAGGGACAAACTTATGCACATTTATACATTTATACATACTCCCTGCGCATGGAATCTTATGCATATCTAACATGTAATTACAATCTGTATTAGTGACTATAATGTTCTGGAGATAAAAAGTATCTAAAATGAAGATGTTAATGTCACCATTTATAGTGGTATGTATCAAAATAAACTTTCTAAAACTTTAATGTATTTTTACAGAGTTATAGTGGAGTCAGAAATTGGAGATTGATTCACTCTACTTTGGAGATTGACTGGAACTCTGGGAAAGCATTTTGGACATTTTGAAACTTATTTTCAACTTATTCTTTTTTTTTTTTTTTTTTTGAGAGAGAGAGCAAGAGCTTAAGCCAAAGAATGACAGAGGGAGAGAGAAAATATTAAGCAGATTTCACAACAAGCACAGAGCCCAAGGACAGGCTGGGTCTCATGAGAGTGAGATCATGATCTGAGCTGAAATGAAGAGTTGGATGCTTAACTGATTGATCCACCCAGGCTCTATTCAATTTATTTATTTTCAATTTTTTATTTTACAAATGCATAGGTTGTATCATGTAAACCTTTTCCAGAACAATATCATCCGAACTATTTTCCTGAGGAAAGACTATCATGAAATTAATAGGTACTATGGAGAAAAATCTACAAGAGTTCGTTTGTCAAATAATAATGAGAAATCTTTATCTCCTATCCTATCTATTAGCAATACACAAATCTACCTAGTAACGTTAGACTATGAGAAGTCCTGTGGGAAAGAATTCTGTTATACTTACCATAGCCAACATTTTCTTAGCTTGAAAATGATAAAGAGAGAGAGAGAGAGAGAGAGAGAGAGAGAGAGAGAGAGAGAGAGAGAGTTTCCACCAGCCTCAATAAACACTGATGTTCTGTAAGACACAGAGTGTACTTCTATTTACTAAGAATCCTGATATAGCTTTTCAACAGGACAATGAATTTGCTGGAAATGGTGTTGTGTCATGCTCTCCAAAGGCCAAATATCATTTTTAGGGCAAATGATTGCTTCCAAGACCCTTTTGAAAATTCCAGCATAACACTTTGTCCAGCTACAGTTTGATAGACCCTATCCATTGTTATTACTGACCAGAAGAGATAAGAGCAGACAAGAAGTACATTTCTGGCCATAATGAAATAAGCAGACTCTTATCCACAAAAGTAACTTCCACAGACCCCACTTGGAAAGAAAACATTTTGTTGGGAGAAAAGAGAAAGTAGATTAGATTGAGACTATATAACTCCAAAGTCTCAGGCAAACTAGTGAAAACTTGAGGCATTACCTAATGGCTTAAAAATTTTAAATAATAGTAACAATTAAAGTTGTCTAAAATTGGACAAACTGCTTTAGAATATATATTTTGAATAGACGGAAAAATCTGTTATAGAATTAATAAGTTTATCTCTAAAATTCTTTGTTTTATAATATACAGAATGTCACCCTTTGTATATAATTTGTGTATTTTCTCCATCTACCCCCATCTCTAAGGCTCCATGCTTCCTTTATGGGACTCATTCTTTTCTAGAATAATTTTCTAGTGGTCAATTTGACATGATCTTTTAGATTTAAGCATACAGAGATATACAGAGATAAACTAAAGCTTTGAGAATGCATGTGATTGCATTAAATTATAGTTGCACATCAATCTACTAGGCATAATGCAGAGTTTCCTTTAAATTCCATTAAAGACTAAACCAATTACACTTGCTGTGTTATTGTTCAGCTCACTAGTGACAGCATGTGTGTTGATACATTGGCCAAAATTACTTATCTACCAATTTATCATTCTTATCACAAACGTTGCATTACCATCTTAAAGGAATATAACTGTGAGGGTAAGAAGTAATAGATGACATCAAATCAATAGATGGGGTTTTTTTACTATAAGTTTTCTCCTATATGCCCAGAAATGGTGTGTAGCACTTATCACAACTTCCATAAAGCTAAACAACACAAAGTTGTAAATCATCTGCATGACGACTAGCAATTAAGTGAATATGATGAATGGTGTTGCTTTTCTCTGGACCGGTGTGATGTAAATGTGTTACAAACTGTTACCATCTATCGCCTATGATGACTGAGTTCTTCCTGCCATTCCTGCTTTTCCTGTTTTGAATTTCCATGCATTTGTTCCAACATAAACATACACTTCATTTTTAACTCATCTTAAACATTAAAATCCTCTAACATTATAAACTGGGGTGTTGTTTTTTTTTTTATCATTGTCTTCCAGGCTTAAAAAAAAAAGTTGTTTTCATTTTGGGGAGAAATGGTTATTATCAGGCAAGAAGAAAACATTACAATATATCCCCCCTCCCCACTATTTATTGGAGGCACTCTGCAGTGTATTGTTAGGTTCTCAAGTTTGGATGCCCTCTCTGAAGGTCTGGGAAGGGAAGACAAGGTGTTCTGAATATTTATCTCAAATGTGCTGCAGCATTTTTGGGAGCTGCCCGTCATCATGTGCAGTCTACGGAAACAGGAACAAAACAAAACAAAACAAAATATCACTCAACAAGAAGAAATTGGCTTTTGAAAGTTTGGAGGTCCAAATACAAGAGAAATTAGTGCAAATATATTTTAGACACCATTGTAGATGGCAGGGAAAATACAAAGACCACGAGAGCTTCTGTAACTGAGAAGAGTTAGCAAACATGTCAACAAATGGTACCTGAGTCCACAGAATATGCCTGTGGCTACCTTTACACTCTTATGCATTTGTCAAAGGTTAGCAATGGAGGAATTCTTTCTTGGAAAGTCAGGGCTGATGGCATGGTGTCAAGGATGAGTCAGCACAACAAAATGGTTTAAAAGATGGTGGTGAATGTACTTCTCAAAAGTTGAGGAGCGCCTAGATGACTCAGTTAGTTACGTGTCTGACTTCAGTTCATGTCATGATCTCATGATTTGTGAGTTCAAGCCTCACATGGGGCTCTCTGCTGTAAGCACAGAGCCCGCTTGGGATCTTCTGTGCCCGCCGCCTCTGCTCCTACCCCACTCTTTCTCTCTCTCAAAAATAAATAAACATTAAAAAATTTTTTTTAAGCTGAGTACGTGAGAACCTGAGAGGTGGTTAATGAGGTAACAGATAGCAATGATGAAGTCATGGGAAAGTGGAGTAACAGGCTTGATTTTTAAAATTAGATCTGAAGAAAAGTAGGGAGGTTTAAGAACGTCATTAGCACTTAGAGGATTCTCCTTGACTATCTAAAGGCAAAAATTCATGCACCGACTTCCCACATTGTATATCTCTGTATTTCAAATTAAATTACCAGTAAATGTGAATTTTCCCCAAAACACTAGGTATGAAAAAATATCAAGTATTTCAGTTAAAAAATTTTGTTTCTGCTCTCAGACTTTGGTTGAATTCTGGTTCCATGACTCATTAATTGGGGCTATTTTTATACTTGTTTTGTTTTGTCTTTAATTTCTCCATGCCTTAGTATGATGTAACAGTAATACTAACACTCATTTCATTGTTTAATTATGAGAATGAAAAGAGATACCACATATTAACATAAAATAAATATACAAGACACAGTTATTGTTAAATGCACTCTGAGAAACTATTGCTTTCATTAATAGTTTGTAGTAATCAAATAATCAACTCTCTGGAAAATTTCTCTCTCCCTCTCTCTTTCTGTCACTTTCCTGCCTTCCACCCTCCCATTTCTCTGTCTCTTCCACATGCACAAATAAACACCAACACACACACATAGCATGCATGAAACAATTAATACTAATTACAAAAAAAGAAGATAAAATATAAGATGCAAATTTAACCTGACAGTTCCAGATACATTTTTATACCAATGAGAATGAAGAGAAATATTCCCAGTAAGAATACAGAAGTGAAAAGCGAATGCTACATAAGAGATGATAAACAATGTATACCAGGCAAAAGATAAACTGGAAGTTCACAAGAGAAGCCTCCTTTAAATGTCTGCCTGAAAAAAAAAGAAGAAGAAGAAGAAGAAGAATCAATTAAGATGCTTTGTGCACAACAACTCTGGGGGACGCAGGTCTCTAGAGGAAGAGTCCACTGTTGAGTTTTGGTTTTGGTAGGAGCAGATGGGCACAGTGATCCTGTATCCTGGGATCATATTTATAAAACTTGCTTTGGGTTTGCATCATGTTTAACCTGGTGATGGTGTCATTCTATCTGTGCAAGGCAATCTTGTGTTCTGTACCCAACACTTGGTGTCGCTTGGCTTTTCCAGTGAAAGATGAAGCAAGTATTATTATTACCTACAACTAAACCTATGGTATATCAAATCAGGAAAAATATATCTGTTCCAAATCCTTTGTTTTATAAATAAGGTCAATGAAAAACTTAAAAATGGGAACTATAAAGTGTAAGGTTTAATAGATGGAGGCAGAGGTGAGAGGATAGAGAGAGAGACCAAGTTATGGAGCCAAGAAGGCCTTTATTGAGATCTGCGATTCCCGGGCAAGGTTCCATGACTCTGGAGTGGGGAGTCAGGGAAGTTGCGCCTGGTAGGGAGGGGCAAGGTAATTTATAGGCGAAAGACACTCTGGTCCTGGGAGGGGAGACCACCAAATAAGGGCACTTTAGGGACCTGGCGGGATGGGATAGGTTGCCTCCTCTGTCAGGGTGATGGGAAGCTGGGGCTTCATGATTGGCTGTTTTCAAACTGGCATGGAACATTCCAGGTCTGCAGGTGAGGGGTAGGAGTCATCGGTGCACAATGTTTTTCTCCAACCCACAGCAAAATGGCTGCCAGTCACCAAGCCAAAGTGACTCCCAAGGTGACTCTTACATAAAGCACATATTAAAGTTAGCACATGCCAATTTAACTTAATTCACCTAATTGCTTCTTGAAGTCATTATTATTATTTCCATTTTATAGACATGAAACAGAGCTTAAAGAGTTTCAATGACTTGGTTAAGATCACACTAATAATGCATCAGGGACTAGATTCTTGATTCTGGACTTTGATCCCAGAATTTATACTGCTATTCGTGTCATCCTATTGTCCAAAAGTAACTATTAATTAGGCAGATTAAATATCTCAACTTCTGATTCCAAATAACTCTCACTTCCACTATATGACTGGTGTATATAATATGTTTTATATAATATATAACAATATTAATATATAACATTCTATATAATATATATTATATTATGTTCTATATAATATATTATATTATATATGATATATTATATAATGTTCTATATAATATATTCTATCACAGTTTTAACTTGAACCAACAAAAATATGTCCTTTGTATAGCCAAAAAATGTGGATAATTTCAGCAATATATGCATTTGATCACTCTAATTGAGTCATCTGGAAATTCATGCCCTCAAACTTGTTCCCTCTTCTGGCTTGACCACTATACTCATATGGTCCCACTTCAGTTCGTGCAACAAGAGCTTATTTATACTTATTGAGACCACGGAAGGAAATTTCTAGTTTCTTCCAAAGTCTATTCTTCTCCCATTGCAATTAGATTTTCAATAAAGCAATTACCTTGTTCATGACCCTACCCAGGACCTATAATACTACTGGGCACATGGCAGATGTTCAAGAAATATTTGTTGACTAAAGAAAATGGATAAATGATTATATTTTAAATAGGTGGACTATGCAGGCAAGAAAATCACATATATATCACTTAGATATTTCTCAGAATAAGTTTGAGAATCTTCAGGCTTACCATGAAGCCATACTTTGGAATTGAGAGGTGTTGATGAGGCATAAATAAGTCACAGCTCTGTGTGGATCTTGAGACAATAGTTGCTACCTTCAGAGCATAGTTGTGCTTATGTGCATAAAAGTTTACCATCAGCAGAAGTCTTGGTACTTGCATCATAAACAGTAACCCACCACTGACCCAGAATTGCTTTTAATGACAAATTATTTATTTTTTATTCCCTCGAATATTGTCCTAGACTTAATGTTTAGGGCCAGTCTCTACAAGACACGAAATAACCTCATGTGACTCCTCTGGGTTTTATGTTGAAAGGTGGTTCTCAATGTAAGGAGCTATGATAACGATTCATTTAGCACAGAGAAATCCAGATCAGACAATTTTCACAGAGCAAGAAAGTGAGTTTTTATTATTCTAATTAGAGTTCTCTGCAGACCACAAAGATTATTTAATCCAATTATCTACCTAGATGAGTCATGAAACAATTACTTTCCCTTTAAACATTTCCTTGAAGGTCCCAATGTCAAATTATAATCTCCTCCCCTGTGTTTTCATAGGACTTAGTTCATATCGTTTATGCAGCAATTCCCATTTTGTATCTCAGATAGTCTTAAATGCATGTTTCATAATGCTTGACAATGAACTATTTGAAACAAGACAGTGCCTTACTTATCGCTGCACCCTTGATAATTATGTAATACCAAGCATTTTGCTACGTGCAGTAAAATTTTTGCCACGTGCAGTAAAATATCCACAGGTGTCAAGGATTAAGATGAGGACAACTTTGGGGCCCATGGTTCTGCTAAACACAGAGTATTGGCTTTTTCTTTTAACTCTTCCACCTACCAAACTTCTCACAAGTTCCTCTTTTTGTCAATCTAATTTGGATTCAAATGAGAAAGGGATTCTGCAGTCCATAGCTATCTGCCTTAATCAAGTTGACACATGCAATCTAAGACAAATTCCTTTTTTCTTTATGTTATGAAGTCATTACAGAACAATAAATCTTCATTTGACTTTATCATTGAGGTGAGTGGAATGTTTCCCTTTAAAGTATGAAAGAAAGTGCAACTGAATCAAGGAAAGAAAATAATGAAGAATAAGAACACACTATCTCCAACCAACTGATGTTCGGTTCACAAGTCCAAGCATCAAAATAGCAAAAATAAAGGAGTTAATATATTGAAGATTTACCCAAAACTAAATTTAAATGTGATGTGTGTAGGCAAAATAAATCAGTTACAGCTTCATTTAAATTCATGTTCAAGAGGCATCATGAAGCAAACTGAAGATAATCACTGGGGTTCTTTAGCTGTGAGAAAATTGTTTGGATGTTTCCTCAATATATGACACCAAAGTAAATGGAGAGATTTCAGGATAATAATAACCAAAGCATTAAAAAACCTGGGATATGCTTGCTTTTCTCCCTGAAAACTCTTTGCCTCAAATAAAGATAACTCCCATGTAAATTAATAGTTTGAAGTTTTTCAATTTTGTACAATGGGAGATAACAAAATGAAACTTTTTGTCTACTGTTGATGTACATAAAACTCAATAAAATTAAAAGGCACAGGGCAAGGGAATTCAAATACAAAGAAAGTAGAGGCTATAGTACAGTAGAACCTTGCACTGAAACTAACGTGTTCTGTGAGTGTTCAGCAAGATAAGCAAACATTTATAAAAAATCTTAAGTTGAGAAGAACGATGTCTGGGAATATGAGTAGTACATGACGTCAAATGTCACATACTCACAACTGAGCCAATGGTGACTCTCTCTCTCTCTCTCTCTCTCTCTCTCTCTCTATCTCTATCTCTATCTCTCTCTCTCTCTCAGGGACTGTGGGTGATCATCTCCCATACTCATATGCTTAGTCTCAGGCCATGGTGTTTGGCAGAAATAAGTGATTTTTCAAAATGTTGGAAGGTGACTGCAACTGACACTAGTGTATTTTTTGTCACATCAAAGCACCTATGGACACTCCTTTGTTCTTCCATACAAAAGTAACCTTAGGAATATGTTTTCACTCATAGATCTAACAGAAGAAACCTAACAGGGGACCATAGGAAAGAGAAAGGTGGGGAAGAGTGAGGCTAATCATGAGAGACTCTGGAATACTGAAAACAAACTGACTGAAGGAGTGAGGAAGGGGAAGTGGGGGTGATGGTCATGGAGAGGGGCACTTGTGGGGAAGAGCACTGGGTGATATATGGAAACCAACTTGGTAATAAACTATTTAATTTAAAAAAAAAAGTAACCTTAGGGAGGCTTTGCTTCATTCTAGGTTAGGCTGCCTGAAGATATAGACCCTTTCCTCGGACGCCTTTTTGACAGCTACATTAAATACAGGATATGACATGAGTTTATTAATACTGCACTGTAGTCAACATCCATTCTAGTGTATACAATTGCCCCATGCAGAAAAAGATTCCATTGAGCCAATAGATAGCAGTGATTCTATTAGCAGTAGTGAAAGTTATCCTACACAAATAACCCTCCTCTTTCTTATCTCCCTCACACCAGCCATGAAGGTTTTCAAAGGCACGAGTAGGTTGATTCCTTAATTTTTCTTTATATTTTGTATTTCTTTATTGTTTTATATTTTATTACAGTATTATAATCATTTTTATATGGATATTTTTCGTTTGTATCACAAATCATCTGAATTTCCATTATTTCTTATGGGAAATTTGTTTTGGATTACAAACATGTTTCTGAAATGAACCATGCTTGCAAACGAAGGCTTATGAAGCAATGTAAAATTAATGTGAAGCAAAGTAGAATTAAAGTGTATTTAATTATAAATCATTAAATAAGAGGGGGAAATGTCCCTTAACTGATGAGGGTATCATTATCATCCATAGTGAAGACATAATAATATATGTAATGGAAGAATTATATAGTGTAAATAATTTAGAAAGATAATACTGGAAATTAAGATTAAATTTGAATCTGTAAAATATTTTTAAGCTTTTACAGAAGCAAACAAAAATAAGAATGAATATATAGAGGGTCTGAATAATAATTATATACATTTTTAATGCAGAAATCTAGACTAATCAGAAGGCATATAATAAAGCAACCTTTGAATATTTGCCAAAATTTCTAGTGGAAAAATACAAACATAATATAATAACATCTAGGGGTGCCTGGGTGGTTCAGTCGGTTAAGTGTCCAACTTTGGCTCAGGTCATGATCTCCTGGCTCATGAGTTTGGGCCTCTCATCGGGCTCAGTGCTGAGAGAATAGAGATACATGAAGAAAATAATTCCATACAACACAGTGACAGCTGTCAAATGGGATCCAAATGTGGATAAAGCTTTCTTTCTTCCATCTGCTGAGCACATTTTTAGGATGGCAATAAGGATAAATATATAGTAAATGATAACAACTAATAAAGAATAAGAGAAGTTGAGACCTGCCAGGGTGCGCATCGTGTACTCTTTGATGAAGTTTCCTGCACAAGCCATTTTGATAAGAGCTGGGTCTGCACAGTAGAAATGGTTGGTCTCAATTTCTCACAGAATTGCAAACCATGAGTCCACAGTGTTGAGATCAAACTAATAAAGAAGCCATCTATGTAAGGAAAAGAAGTCAGTTGAATACAGATAGTCCTGACATCCTGCCACTGTGGAGCAGAGGGTTGCCAATCGCCATGTATCTGTCAAAGGCCATCACAGCAAGAATGAAGACTTCCACGTGGAGAACTGCAATGAAGAAAAAACACTGCTCTATACAACCAGGGTCGGAAATGCTTTTGATCTCAGCTACCAAATTTTCTAACATTTTAGGTGTGACATTAGAGGAGAACCACACATCTGAAAAGATAAGTGACTGAGGGAAAAATATGGATGGGGCTGTTGAGCTGAGGACTGACCCTGATTAATATGAGCATACCAATGTTCCTAGTCAGAGATTGTGTAATGAGTGCCTGAGTGGCTTAGTGGGCGAGGCAGTTAAGCCTCCGACTTTGGCTCAGGTTATGACATTGTGGTTCATGGGTCTGAACCTCGTGTTAGGCTCTGTGCTGACAGCCCAGACCTGGGGCTGTTTCAGATTCTGTATCTTCCTCTTTCTCTCTGCACCTCCCCCCTCATATTCTGTCTCTCAAAAATGAATAAGCATTATTTTTTTTAAAAAAAGAACAGTGAAACAGAATGATAGCCTATAATATTCTTTTATTAATATTTAGGCTTAAATTAATTAAATTTTTCCGGTACCTGGGTGGCTCAGTCAGTTAAGCGTCCAGCTTCGGCTCAGGTCATGATTTCAACAGTTCGTGGGTTCGAGTCCTGTGTCAGGTTCTGTGCTGACAGCGAGCTCAGAGCCTGGAACCTGTCTTCTGATTCTGTGTCTCCCTCTCTCTGCTCACACGTCTCTCTCTATCTCTCAAAAATAAATAAAAGACACAAAAAATTAAAAAATTAAATTTCTAAAACATACCAAATGCTAAGGAAATTTTTGGAGGGCTTGAGGAGGAAATTATTTTTTGTTTTTGACTATTTCAAATTAAGATGGCTAGCTGTTTGTATTCTGGATACCAAATGACACATATTAATACTCTGGTATGAATATTTTGAGCTCATTTGTCATTAATATTCTACTTACGTTCTATTTATTTATGACTCCAGAGATTGCTAAAGTGATCATTGGTTCTTCATAAAGTTATGCTGTATTTGCCAGCAAAGTACAAGTTAGAAAAACATCATCATCATCATCGTCATCACTTTTAAGTTGATTCATTCATTTATTTATTAATTTATGTAGTTAATACTTTCCAGGAAAAAAAAAATCACCTCTTCTTTTCTTATGCATAACAAGCTGTTATGTCATGTCTGTTTTTTGTCTAAAAGGACATGTAACTTTTCCTACCTATATCATGTGAGATCTGTCCTTCCCTCTTTTTTCTCTAGGATTTGTATCTATCTTTGTTTTCCTGCTATATCCGTGCCTCCCACTGCTCATCTCCTGCTTGACATTTATGTGACAGAAATCAAATGAAGATTGGAAAAACAAGAGATGACTTTCATCCCTCACGAGAGTATTGGCAAAGGGAAAAGGATTGTATGATAGATTCTCTCTGCCAAGATACTAAGTTCAGAGAGGTGTTGCCTCCCTGTGTTACCATTTCTTTGACTTTTCTTTCCCTTTCTGTCTTTTATCCAGAGAGATGTTGCCTTGTCTAACCATGAATTAGTAAAAGAGAGAAATAGAAGGTATTGTCAACTCTATTAGAGTATCCTCTTCGCTCTATGTCGTAACCCGAAGGCCGGGGCCGCTTGTCCCCGGTGATCGGCGGACAGAACACTTGGCGGGCCCCGACAGCTCTACAGGGAGATGTGAATGATTTTTTCACCTTTCATTTATTTAATGAGATTTTATTGATTAATGTTACTTACACAAAATGGTGATAACCATTATATATGAACTACTATTATGTTCATCCATTTCTCATTCATAAAACAGGGTAATATGAGAGAGGAAATACCATCAGGTCTGATCAGTACTTAGAATATCAGGCATATCCCTCTGGTAGGTTTTGCTTCTCTTTCCCATAGATTTTCAGTCTGGGATCTAAAAAGTTATGTTTCTGTATCCAATATTTAGAGTCTTGTGCCTTTCAGACCAGCCAAGTAAGCTGATTCTAACTTTTTCTTGATTCTAGGTTTTAAAAGTAATGACACAAGGTGGTTTCACACTTATGAAAAATCTTATGATGAAGACCACAGTCCTCTCCTCTGACACACAATATAATTGTGTTTTGCCTTTATTGCTAAGACATTTCAAGGGATAATGTCAACCAATAGGGAAGTTAAGTAAGAAAACTACAGTGTACCCTTGTTGTTCATGGATTTAATAGTAGCAATTTTGACCACTCTCTACCAATCACAAAGGATTAATGCTTTTTGTAATTTGGCTAAGGTCATTTTAGAAACCCATATAGTAGCAAGGTGATGGAAAAAGATGAAGAGTAAGAATGATAGTAAGTCTCTTACTTGCATAAAAGTGAGCCTTACTCCCCACATTGACATCTAAACACAGCTAAACCTAAATGTCATGTTTTATAAAATAACTTTACATAAATGACTCTTAAAAATAGCTTATCTGTTGGGGCATCCAGGTGGCTCAGTTGGCTGAGCGTCCAACTTTGGCCTGGGTCATGACCCTGTGTCTCATGGGTTGGAGCCCCACATCTGGCTCGGAGCCTGCTTCAGATTCTGCATCTCTCTCTCTCTCTCTCTCTCTCTCTCTCTCTCTCTCTCTCTCTTCCCTTTACCTGTTTGCACTCTATCTCCAAACAATTAAATAAACATTTAAAAATTTTAATAAAAAATAGTTTGTTCTTAAAAAAAGGCTGTGAACACAAAAACAAAGTTAGGAAAAAGCTTAAATCTTTGCCATTTTCAACAACATGGATGGAGTTAGAATATATAATGCTAAGTGAAATAAGTCAATCAGAGAAAGACAAATACCACACAATTTCATTCATATGTGGAATTTTAAAAGGAAAACAGATGAACATATTGGAAGGGGGTGAAGAAAGGAGAGGGAAACACACCACTTAAGAGACACTTACCAAACTTCACACCCACAAAACTAATAACCCAGTGAAGAAATGGGCAGAAGACATGAACAGACACTTCTCCAAAGAGGACATCCAGATGGCCTACAGGCACATGAAATGATGCTCAACATCACTCATCATCAGGGAAACACAAATCAAAACCACACTGAGATACCACCTCACACCAGTCAGAGTGGCTAAAATGAACAAATCAAGAGACTATAGATGCTGGCGAGGGTA
>NC_043710.1:13050522-13085505 GCF_006229205.1 Suricata suricatta | reverse complement strand
CAGTGAAGAAATGGGCAGAAGACATGAACAGACACTTCTCCAAAGAGGACATCCAGATGGCCTACAGGCACATGAAATGATGCTCAACATCACTCATCATCAGGGAAACACAAATCAAAACCACACTGAGATACCACCTCACACCAGTCAGAGTGGCTAAAATGAACAAATCAAGAGACTATAGATGCTGGCGAGGGTAGAGAGACAGGCACCCTCTTACACTGCTGGTGGGAATGTAAATTGGTGCAGCTGCTCTGGAAAACAGTGTGGAGGTTCCTCAAGAAACTATCAATAGAACTCCCTTATGACCCAGCAATAGCACTGCTAGGCATTTACCCAAGAGATACAGAAATGCTGATACATAGGAACACATGTACCCCAATGTTGATAGCAGCAATGTCAACAATAGCCAAAACATGGAAAAAGCCTAGATGTCCATCACCTGATGAGTGGATCAAGAAGATATGGTATATATACACGATGGAGTACTACATGGCAATGAGAAAGAATGACATATGGCCTTTTGTAGGAAAGTGGATGGACCTCGAGGGTGTCATGCTAAGTGAAAGAAGTCAGGCAGAGAAGGACAGAAACCATGTATTTGCACTCAGAGGTCTAACAGGAAAACAGGAGAAACCTAATGGAGGACCAGGGCGAGGGGAAGAAGGAAAGAGAGTTGGGGAGAGAGAGGGATGCAAAACTTAAGAGACTATTGAATACTGAAAGTGAACTGAGGGTTGAAGGGGAAGGGGGGGAGAGAAAAGAGGTGGTGGTGAGGGAGGAGGGCACTTATGGGGAGGAACACTGGGTGTTGTATGGAAACCAATTTGACAATAAACTATTTAAATAAAAAGAATAGAGAGCAAACAGGGGTGACAGAGGGAGGTGGGTAGGAGATGGGGTAGGTGGGTGATGGGTACTAAGGAGGGCACTTAATGTAATGAACACCATTATATGTTATATGTAAGTAATGAATCACTTATTTCTACTCCTGAAACCAATACTGCACTGTATGTTAATTAAAATTTAAATTTAAAAAATTAGATACTATGTACCATTAACCTACATAAAGTAAACACACTTTTCTATATAATCTTGATTTCTAAAACAGCCAGATGCATTTAGAAAATACATCCATGAAACAATTTTTATGATGTTTCATGAAAAATTTACTGAGCTGTAATAGTGAACTTTTAGGAAAATGTTTATGTGACAAAATATTTAAAACTCTCTGCGCAGTGAAGCATCTATAAGTTATAGTACTGACTTAACCTCTAAAGAGATTGGAAACTTTTCTCAGGTCATTAACACGTCATTTTTGAATAGAAATCTTTAAAATGAAACATATTTTAATTACAAAATTGTGAGGCTATGGCAAACAGATGCAAAAATATAAAAAGGTAGATACACAGAATGGAATATTACTCAGGCATAAAAAGGAATGAAATTTTGCCAGTTGCAATGAGATGTATAAAATTAGAGAGTAAAATCCTAAGTGAAATAAGTCAGTCAGAGAGACAAATACCTAACAATTTCACTTGAATGTGGAATTTAAGAAACAAAATAAATGACCACAAGGAAAATAAAAAGAGAGAGAGAGAGAAAGATGCAAACCAAGAAACAGAGTGTTAACTATGGATGGTTTCCAGAGAGGAGGTAGGTGGTGGGAGTGGTTAAATGGGTGATGGGGATTAAGAAGGGCACATGTTGGGGCACCTGAGTGGCTCAGTCAGTTAAGCATCCAGCTTTGGCTCAGGTCATGATCTCACATTCCTGGGTTGGAGCTCCATGTCGGGCTCTGTGCTGACAGCTAGCTCAGAGCCTGGAGCCTGCTTCAGATTCTGTGTCTTCCACTCTCTCTGACCCTCCTCTTCTCGTGCTGTCTCTCTCTGACTCTCAAAAATAAATAAAAAACATTAAAAAAAAAAGAAGAAGGCACTTGTTGTGACGAACACCAAGTATCCTATGGAAGTGTTGAATCACTACATTGTATACCTAAAACTGATATTACACTGTATGTTAACTAACTGGAATTTAAGTGACAGCTTAGAAAAAAGATACAGCCCATGGGAGATTGTCAGACTGGCAAGAATCAAGAAACACAGCACATTCATAAGCAGGCAGCAACTTAGATGATGAGTCAAGTGAGGACATGTGCAATCTGGCAAAACAGGGATGAGTGTCCTCATTGTCACCTTAATGTCTTAAAGTCCTTAATCCAATTTAGTTCTTTACTATTATCAGACTTACCAGATTTCAAGTATTTGGTGTGGGGGAAAAAACAACCAATATTCTGAAAAACTAGTTTCCCTGGAGTACAAGTATGGTTTATAAAAAACCAGATCCTATATGGAAACGGGGCATTGGAAAATAACCCAGAATATTATAAATAAGGGAATTATAAGGACTTAGAGATCTTCTAGTCTAAACTCCTTAGCAACATATTCTGATTCTAACTTTTCTCTGTGTCCAGCGGTCACCAGGAAAATCTTGCTTGAGCCCCTACTTTACTTCTTGGGGGTCAGAAAACATTTTAACCACGAATAAACTGCATAGAGTTAAATTTCTGGGGTTCCTGAGTGGCTCAGTAAGTTAAGCATCTGACTCTTGATTTTGGCTCCGGTCATGATCTCACAGTTCATGAGATCAAGACCTACATTGCACTCTGTGCTGATAGCATGGAGCCTGCTTGGGATTCTCTCTCTGTCTTTTTCTCCTTGTCTCTCTCTCTCTCGAATAAAAAAACAACTTAAAAACAAAAACTCCATAGAGCTAAATTTCCAATCTGTCTTTCTTTGTGTGGAAATTTAGGACAGTAGACCACCAAGGGATTAGGCAAATGGGAAACACAAAAGAATATTATTTGCGATCGATTATAGTGAAACATCTGCTGGAGATTCAGATTATGGAATTCTACAGAATGACTCAAAGACACTGGTAATATGATAAAAAAAAAAAAAAGACAGAGCTTGGTGAGCATCCAATAGATTTTCCGTCATGGAAAATGCTTTTCGGTGCAAATATCCTTTAAAACTACCTATCTCAACACATCAGTATTTTTAAAGTATGCAATTTAATGAAGAGAACACATAAATTAATAGATATTGGAAATGAATGTGCAGCACAGTCCCTCTTCTACCTGTGAAAATAGAGTATTTTCTTAATGACCACAAGGGTCAAATTCTGGCCAGTGCTATGGGATGTATCTTTTGCCCAAGTTACTGACATCAAGATTCATCTCAGAAGAATACCCAAATGTTTCAGGATGAATCAATTAGAAGTGGAATCTCAGTGGAGAACATCCTCAGAGGGAGAAACACTAATGGGTAGCACAGTACTTTCTCAAAATAAGACTTTTTAAATCCATATTTGATGCTTCACTGGAGTTTAAACCAATTGTCTGCCATGAATATCAGGGCAATACTTTAGGCAATGCTAAAGGTCAAATCTAAAATACTCTGGGGACAAAACTTCTCATGAGACTGTATTCAAGTAATTATTTTCACAATTTCAAGATCTCTAAAATATTTCCTACATTGTTCTTTCAAAAATTCACACAAAATAGGTACTAAGTGCAAAGTTCATGCTGTTTACTCTTCAGAAAACAAATATGAAAACTATATCTTTCCCTATGAGTTTGCACATTAATGGGATGCTTAAGATATGAAATAAATAATGATACATTTCCAGAAGAAAAACTCCTGGAATATGAGAGTCAGAAGACACTGACAACTAACAATGACAAAAATCAGTGCCTAACATAGACAGTAATAAATAAGTATATGTCAAACATCCAAATGACTTGACAACATATTTAATATATTGTTTCTATCCTGTCTCTCATGTATGGAAAAGTTTCCTAACAGTGAGTCTAAAATTGGACACAGAAACACTTGCTCAAATGTAATTGAGGAAAACGCACCTGACACATAATATTTTATATTTCATGAGATGGGTGTCACTAATCATATTTTGCAGTAGAATAAACTACTCCCTCAGGCATGCCCAACTGAAAAATAAATCATAAAACTGAGATCTATACTCAGGTCACAATAACTGCCAAATCAAACCCTTTCCCACTACAATATTCTGTCTCAGTCCGAGAGATACTTTTTCAGACAAGAAGGTGAAGACAATACTTTCACAGGCAGTACGGATCTTGGGATGTTTGGTGATGAAAATGTAGTGTACAAAATTGTCATTCACTCTACATAAAGAAATGTCTGAATTTCTGCCCTGAATCAGTCATCAGGGCTTTCTGGGTGAGCCCAGAGGTAAAGAGTATATGCTTTTCCAGGTGTGGGACTTTTTTTGGTCTCAGTGATTTTTTTGGTCTTTTGTGATTTTCATCCAACATGTTCCTTGCCTGAGCAGAACTGAAGACTCTTCAGGCTATAAGCTGTTCCACAAATGTAATGTATAATCATGAATGGATCCCAAGGAAGATGCATTGTTGCCCAGATTGCTCAGAATTAGTTCCCTTAAATCCTTTCATTGTGATGGAGCATTCAATTTTATTTGTCTCTATTTAGTGAGGAATGTAATGTGTGATCATTACTGTCTGGTGCGAACAAATTTACAATCTTAAATTTCTGCTTTGAAAGAATTCCTCTCCATGGGCTTGTAGCAGGGCATTTTTCATAAAGAACTTGAATACGATTTTACTAAACCAAAGTAATCATCTATTGTTAAAAGATGGAAAGGGAGGAGAAGAAAGTATCAAGAGAAAAATCTATATTTTATTAGAGAGAAAGGGGAAGGCAGAAAGAGGAAGTGGCAAATTCTTATGTGACTTGGGCATCATCTCTTTATCAGACACATTGCTAAGGTAGTTAAGATACAAAGATGAAAAGACATGGTCTCTTCCTTTAAGAACATCCTAGAATAGTGGAAGAAACAGGTGTACACTACGCATATGATTATAGTACCATGTCATAATTGTGCTGATAGACTTGTAAACTCATGGTTGAACTGTAATGTGGAATGTACACAGCCTGACTGTATTAGGGAAGAATTGCTTGAAGAGGTAATGTTCCAGCTAAGTCTTAAGTTATAAGGGCAGAGGAAATATGGAAAAAATGTGGGGCTGGAAGCAGAAAACTCCAAAAGTGTTCCATAAAATGATCTGTGCTAACTCAAAACAACAATAATTTATAACAAAATGAAACAAAAACTTGATGAACCAAACTACCACTTCTCATTCTGCCTAACCTGAGGGATTATTCACATATCACATGACAGGAACCAAAACGTGGACATGAAAGCTAAGTGCTGCAATTTGTTTGCCTGTCAACTATGGAAGTCCACAGTGCTATCCAATAAATAAGGGGGCCACTTTTCTAGCATCAACTTTTCTTATTGCTTCTCCCATTTATTAAGCTTCAGCCACATGGCTTTTCCTCCTGTTATTTCAATATGCCAGGCTTCATCCTGAAACTTTGTACTTGCTAGTGACTCTCTCAGTTGTAGTTCCCAAAGATTAGTTTGTATTTGCCTTCTTCTGATCCGTGAGGCTTCGATTCAATGAGTTGCTTTCTCCAAGAGTCCTTTCCCATTCGCTGAAATTGACACATCAACTCCGCCCTCACTTCTGATGCTCCCAAGTCATTGTCTTCCCCCATTGCCTTGCTTTCCCTTCCTCATAACACTAATACTTGAAATATTTGATTATCTATTTGTGTGGACGCTTTGCTATCAAAATACCCGACCATGAAAACATAATAAAGGACTTCTTCTGCCTTGTGTATTGCTGGATCTCTAGTTTGTAGCATATTGGTCCAGCAATCAGCACAGGTTGAATGAATGAAACATTTTAAACCAAGAGTAGCAACTACAATCTCCAGATAACAGCTGTGCAATATGTGTAGAGAGACATCAGTACAGAATCCAATAAGGGGACAGGAAGCTTCCAGAAAGAGTATGTGTACATTATAAGTCAGCTATCAATTTGTCTAAGAGTTGCTTTATAGTTCTGTGGGAGTTTGGAGAAAAATAAATACACACACACACGAAGTAAGTAGTGACTCTGAAAATCACCTAATTGTGCAAGAAGAGAATTGCATTCATAGTATTACTCATAGCGTTGGTCATTAGTGTTAGTAATGTTAAAAGTGTTACACATCTTATTATTCAGGTATTACTAATAAAATATTTGTAGTTATTTTAACAATAAAATATCAATTTAAGAAAAATTCAAATGTGACCCTATTAAAAAGATGAGGAGAAAGAAATGACAGGGGTACCGGGTTGGGTGGAAGAATTGTAATACTTTAGTAAAAAGATGCCAATGAATTGTGTGTGTGTGTACAAAAATCAATAAAAATAAACATATAAGCATATAATTTAAAATAAGTTAATTACCAAAGAAAATAACAAGAAAGTGCCATCTATGGGGAGATAAGAAAGGGAAAAAGACAAGAATTTATATAACCCTATAATATTATTTGACTTTTAAAACATCATATATACTTTACATTAGTAATTTTAAATAATAATTACAATTAAGCAATTTTAACTACAAACATGCATATATGTAAAAATATAAAATCCTAGAAATAAAATCTCAAATATGATTTTTTTAGGGTTGTGGTACTTAATTTCTTTTTTTTAAATTTTTTTTCATGTGTTATTTATTTTTGAGACAGAGAGAGACAGAGCATGAGCGGGCAGGGGCAGAGAGAGAGGGAGACACAGAATCTGAAGCAGGCTCCAGGCTCTGAGCTAGATGTCAGCACAGAGCCTGACGTGGGGCTCGAACCCACAAACGTGAGATCATGACCTGAACTGAAGTCAGACACTCAACCGACTGAGCCACCCAGGCGCCCCCTTAATTTCTGTTATATGCATTCACATGGTTGAATTTTGTAGTTAATATTGTGTCAGTCAGAAGGGACTACTTGCTGACATGGTAAACGAAATTCAACATAATTTTTCAACTTAAATTTTAAAAATTGCTGGTTACCAGCACAAAAATGTACACAAAGCATAAGTGTATTGCTTCATAAATGTTTACAACGCAAACATGCTTGTTGGACCAATGTCTAAATCAAGAGCAGAGCATTAACAGTAATCCAGACAGCCTCCTCATGCTTTCTCAGCCACTACCCCTGAAGTTAGCTGTATCTTCACTTTTAACACAATAGTTGTGTCTGGCTTTGAATTTTGCATAATTAGAATTGCATGGGACATATCCTTTATGTCTAGTCTTTTGAGGAAGATTATGTTTATGTCTGAATATTATATTAGTAATTCTCTCAGTTTTTTCCGGTTTCTTTAACAAAAATACCATAGATTGGCTGGCTTATAAAGAGCAGACAATTATTCCTCGCTGTTCTGGAAGCTGGAAGTCCAAGATCAGATTGTCAGCCCTGTCAAATTCTGGGGAGAGTCCCCTTCTCAGCTCTTAGATGGATGGCTCTTCCCTGTGTCGTCACATGGCAGAAGAGTCCAGAGAGCTCTCTGGAGTCTCTTTGATCAGAGTCCTAACCTCATTCATAGGGCTCTGTCCTCATGACTTAATCAATCGCCAACACACCCACTTCCAAATAGCATCCCACGGGAGACTGGGTTTCAACATATAAGTTTGGAGAAGAACACATTCAGTCTATAGCAGGGAACTGCATTCATGGTTTTGAATGTAATGAATACACCAATATCTCTTTCATTCCCTTTGTTGTGTAGTGTCCGTTGTATGATAAAATGTATATACCCTTCCTAATATTGAGCGATATTTAGGGTGCTTCCTGATGTAGCTATCACAAAATGCATTCTTTCTTATATCCCTATAGAAATACACACATGCATTTCTGACTTCTAGAACTGGGTAGAAATTGCTGATTTTTGAGGTATGCATATGTTCAACTTAAGTTAATATGCTAAATAATTTTACAAATTAGTTATATCAATTTTCATGTCCACCAGCATCATATAAGCGGCTTAGTTGTTCCACGGTCTTCCCAAGACTTAACATTATGAGTTTTGTGTTTGTTTTTGTATTTACCTTTTTACATTTTTTAATTTCATTTTTTGCTATGCTGGTATGTGTGTGTGGGTGTGCATATCTCCTAGTTGTAATTTACATTTCCCTAGTAGCCATTGGAATTGAGCACCTTGTGGTATATTATTTGATTATTTTTGTCTGGAACCTGTTCATAACTGCTGTGCTCTTTTTCACTCAGACTCATGGGTTGATTAATATTTTAAGTTACTCTAATAAATTATATTTAGATTGCATCATAATTTCTAAATCTACCACTTACTATCCATGCAATCCATGCCAAGTCACTTAAAGATTCTTTGCTTCAGGTTTGCCCAACTATAAAATTAGGACAATAACATCAGATGTCTCAGTTTTTCTTATGACTTAAACACAATATCTGTAAATATCTATAAGTAAAAATGGTGTGAAGGTCGTTGAATAGTAGGCAACGCTCTGTGAGTGGGATTTATTAATCTTCCTTCTCCTAAATTTATCAAAATATGTTCTATATTTAGTATTTCACTAGGGACATTTGGTATTTTAGGACCCATACTCTGCTTAATAAACTGAAGTTATCCAATGCTTTCGCTGTCCTAAAAACACAAAGGTTTTTAAAAAAGACTTTTAACTACCTCCCCGTTCTCTGTCTTTATAATCTGTTGTTTTCTGATAAGACAGTTCTATCATTTGAACTCCCATGGTGTATCTTATCACTGCTTCATATAGTCAGCATGTATATATATTTCGACATATGTTTTCCCTCATTCTTGGAAATGTCTTTTCTTTGTATTCAATACCAAACGGACAGTCTCATCTCTAGTTGTAGTTGTTCATTTTAATGTTCACAGTCCTGCATCTTACTTTTAACCTTTATTTTTTTCAAGTATTAAGTGCACTTTAAAAAATTGTTACTGTTTGTTTTTGAGAGAGAGACAGAGAGACAGAGCATGAGTGGGGGAGGAGCAGAGAGACAGTGAGACACAGAGTCTGAAGCAGGCTCTAGGCTCTGAGCAGTGAGCACAGAGCCCGATGCAGGGCTTGAACTCATGAATTGGGAGATCATGACTTGAGCCAAAGTCAGACGCTCAACCAACTAAACCACCCAGGCAGCCCACAACTATTAAGTGCATATTTGCATCAAGCCATTCTGACATCTGAAGTTGAGTTTTTTTTAATTTCAAGTCTATTTATGAATACATGTCAAGTTTCAGAAAACCTTACACCTTTCCACAATACTTTATTGTTTGCAATTGTTAGTAAAACTTCCCAACAAAAAAATACTGTAGAAGAACACAGCATACATTAAACTGACAGCATAGTAGATCTTATTTGTCCTGATCCTTTTGTTTTACCACATCATGAATTGCACTGGAAAAACTCTGGTGTGCATATTTCATGTCAGAAACTGTTTAACTTAAATCAAAATAAAATACAGCAGTGTATACATGCCAAAACCCTACCAGAGAAAACCATTACAAGAAAAAAAATGTATGTGTTTCAAAGTATGAACTGTTTTTTTTTTTTTTTTTCCTGAAAATGTGTATGAGCAAAGACTTTATCTGTGGAGATTCTTTGAGGTCTGGGTCCTGGATGGATCATTCATCTGGTGTGCCTTTGTGTGCATTTGTTCCTTTCTCATGAAACTACTTCCAAGCTAGGGTCATTTTATTTATTTATTTTTAGTTTTTTAATGTTTATTTTGAGAGAGAAACAGACAGACAGGGAGTGAGCAGGAGAGGGGAAGAGAGAAAAGGAGACAAAGAATCCGAAGCAGGCTCCAGGCTCTGAGATGGACACAGGGCTCGAACTCACAAACTGCAAGATCATCCCCTGAGCCAAAGACGGAGGCTTAACTGACTGAGTCACCCAGGTGCCTTTAATATAGGATCACATAAAATTCATTATTTGGCTTGAAATTTGTTAACTTATGTGATAGCTTTCATAAGCTATCTTGAATTGTCTTGAAATCTTAAATAAAATATTTTTTAACTTATTTATGAGTCAAATCACAGACTACTTTGATTTTGTTGGTGTCACTGAGAGTACATGAGGAGAGGTTTTAGCCCTTGAATAAAACTGATTTCATGAGGGACTTCTGTCCTAACTCCTAGCCTTGTGTGCACTACCTCACTGGTCTTCCATCTTCCGGAAAGATGATGATCCTTAATGTTTGAGATTACCTTTTGGGAACTGTTGGCTTCAATGTCCATAAAATACACATCTACAAGACTGAAAGAAGTGGGTTTGACTCTGTTGATTTGACTATTCAATGTCATTTAACATTGAGCTGCAGTACCTTCATCTTTAAATAGGAAAAATGATTTCAGTTCCACAATGTTCCAAGTGCAAATAGGCATCTTCTTTTTTTGACATTCTCTGAAATGCAGTGGTGATAAGGTAAAGAGCTATATCATGAACAAAGTGCTCTGCAAAAGTGAGGTGGCATGATGATTACATCTGTGTTTCACACTTTGTGGGTTGATGTAACAGCTCTAGACCTGCATTCAGAGTATCATCAATTACCTTTGTATCTCTTCACATAGACTTTTTAGGTAACATTCAATTTGGAAACCATTAATCCTCTTTTTTCCTCAAAAGACCCAATAAAAAGGCAAAGATGGATCATGGCAAGATAAGTGTGCTTTACCATGGACCAAATTTTGGGTGTGCTTCAAGCTAAAGATGAGGATGATAGAAGCAGGGACTGGAACTGAGCTGACAGAGGAGTCATAAGGGAAGAGGCACCCATGTGAGTTGCATGAATTCAAGGGCAATGAGGGCTTCCACTGGTAAAGAAGGCAAGCTTATCTAGAAAAGTTTAGCAGAAATTACTGTTTGAAGCTTATTATTGGCTCCAGTTAGAGTGTATAATTCCCATTAAAGACAGTTGAGGGGTGCCTATGTGGCTCAGTCAGTTGAACGTCTGATTCTTGATTTCAACTCAGGTCATGATCTCATG
The DNA here is from genome assembly GCF_006229205.1 of Suricata suricatta. NCBI lineage: Eukaryota > Metazoa > Chordata > Mammalia > Carnivora > Herpestidae > Suricata > Suricata suricatta. Next base: position 13,074,568 of record NC_043710.1, on the reverse strand, counting down.
TTCGTGGGACTGAGTGCTGTGTTGGGCTCTGTGCTGAGCACGGAGCTTGCTTAAGATTCTTTCCATCCCCTGTTCCTCTCCCTCCATCCCTGCTCACTTCCTCTCTGTCTCTCTCTCAAAAAAGAAAAAAAAAAAGAAAAAGAGACATTTGAAGATTATACCAACACCTCCCAAAAAGAAAATATTGTTCTTGCTTTAATGGCTTTATTCCCCAAGTTAAAAGCTGGGGTTTTTGTGACATTGATCCCTCAATGTAAAGGTCTTTCCTTTTTTGTCTGGGCAATCAAGGCTTTCTTGGGAACGCAAACCTCCTATCAATTGACAGAGGTACCCAAACTCCATTTTGTCAAACTTTCTTCATGAAAATTCCCCCAACCCTTTCAAAACAAAAACACAGTTATTTGGGCAAATTATTGTTTGTCCTAAACCCTAAGAAAAAGTTATAATACATATAAAATAAAAATATTTAACTAAAATCAGCATGGAAGTTTATTTAGAAAGCAATTTCCTTCTGACCAGTTCTTTGGTTAAAGCTTCTTTCACTTCCTTGTTCCTCAGACTGTAGATCATGGGGTTCAACATGGGAATTACCGATGTATAAAATACAGCAACCATTTTTCCCTGTTCCACAGATTCCTTTGACGGGGGTCTGACATACATGAAGAAAAGAGTGGCATAGAAGATGGTGACAGCCGTCAAATGGGAGCCACAAGTAGAGAACGCTTTGTGCCTGCCTTCTGTGGAACGAATCCTCAGGATAGCAGGAATAATAAAAAGGTAGGAAATCAGGATGATGAGGAGAGAAATGGAAAGGTTACATCCAGCCACAACAAACATGGACAGCTCTTTGTTGTGAGTGTCAGAGCAAGCCAGCTTAATGAGCGGTGGGTCCGCACAGTAGAAGTGGTTAATTTCATTGGAGCCACAGAAGGCTAGCTGGTAAGTCCACATGGTTTCCATGAGGCCGATGAGCGCTCCAAACACGTAAGTCCCCGTGACGAGGGATGTGCACACACTCTTGGACATCTTGCTGCCATAAAGCAGAGGGTTGCAGATGGCCATGTACCGATCAAAGGCCATCACAGCCAGGATATAGACCTCCACTTGGACCAACGCAATGAAAAAGTAACACTGCACCAGACACGCAGGATAAGAAATGGTTTTCTTCTCTGACAAGAAAATCTCCAGCATCTTTGGGGTCACATTGGAAGAAAAGCACAGATCCACAAAGGATAAGTGGCTCAGGAAAAAGTACATGGGTTTGTGCAGCCGGGCATGGACCTGGATGAGCACAATCATACCAAGATTCCCTGTGACTGTGAGCATGTAAATGGCCAGAAATAGCAGGAAGAGGAGGATCTGCAGTTCCAGCTGACTGGTCAATCCAAGGAGAATGAACTCATTCACTGAGGTGAAATTTCTTCTCATAATTTCCTTCAGATGAGATGTGAGAACTTTGGATCAGTATAGAAATTTTTTTAGGGGCTCTAGAGTGACTCACTCACTGAGCCTCCAACTTCAGCTCAGGTGTCAATCTCCCAGTTGGTGGGTTCAAGCCCTGCAGCATGTTATGTGCTGACAGCTCAGAGTCTGGATCCTGTTTCAGATTCTATATCTCCCTCTCTCTGCCCTCCCCCACTAGTGCTCTGTCTCTCTCTGTCTCAAAAATAAATAAACTATAAGAAAATTAAAATAAAAAGAAAGTAATTTTTTAAAGTAAAAATATCTTTTATGGAGGCGCCTGGGTGGCTCAGTCGGTTAAGCGTCTGACTTCAGTTCAGATAATGACCTTGTAATTCGTGGGTTCGAACCCTGCATCAGGGTCTGTGCTGACAGCTAGCTTAGAGCTTGGAGCCTGTCTTCTGATTCTGACTCCCTCTCTCTCTCTGACCCTCCCCTGCTCGTGCTGTCTCTCTCTATAAAAAGAAAAAAATTAAAAAAAATTAAGTCTAATTTCTTAGAACATCGTTTTGAATATTTTACATGTTTATTTCTTTCCCTTTCTATGACTTTTTGTCTCAGGAGACACTAGAAATAGTGGTTTAATTGAAAGGTATTCAATTAAGTGTTAGTAGACACACTTAAACCTCAAGGTCCCAGTCGCTAGTTGGCTTCAAGTCTTTTTCTTTGATAAATATCCTCTTATTTCTTTTTGTCCAGTTACCATTTGGGTTTCTGTCAAGACATTTCTTACTCATCTGCATTTCTACTTTTTCTGTTTTCAGTATTTTATTTAACCTAATATCATTTTTTTTATCCCAGAGTTTGCTAATCAGTACCAATTACAAATATCTAACACTTATCTAAATAAATTTACCCAATAATATAATTACTGGTTGAGAACTTTGAACCAGAAGTTCTTTTCCTGTAACAATTATTTCTTCCTGACTGTGCCACATTAACTCCTTAGGTTCTTTTTAAAAGGGAATTATGGGATAAATTTAAATATGCATCTTCATTCATTCTTTGTAAGATATAAGAAACCAACACTTTCTATTTTAAAATGACTAGATGTTAGTTTGGGGGAATATAGAGGAAAAGAAAATTCTTTTAAAAGTTGAATGATTGTAAAATATTTTATCATGTATGGTTACTGATACAATGCACAGGAAAGCTTTCAAAGTCTTTTAATGTTTTTTTTCCAGTCAATTTAATATGTCTGGTGTGGCTAGTTTTTCAGTCCATCAGATCTGATTTAGATCAGAAAATGACTTGGTCCAGTATGTTCGTCTACATTTGAGAAAAAAAAAAGAGCAAGATGATAGACTAAACTGGAAAACAGTGTGGAGGTTCCTCAAAAAATTAACAATAGAACTCCTCTATGACCCAGCAATAGCACTGCTAGGGATTTACCCAAGGGATACAGAAGTACTGATACATAGGAGCACATGTACCCCGATGTTCATAGCAGCACTGTCAACAATAGCCAAATCATGGAAAGAGCCTAAATGTCCATCAACTGATGAAAGGATCAAGAAGATGTTGTTTATATATACAATTGAATGCTACATGGCAATGAGAAAGAATGAAATCTGGCCATTTGTAGCAATGTGGATGGACCTTGAGGATGTCATGCTAAGTGAAATAAGTCAGGTAGAGAAAGACAGATACCATATGTTTTCACTCATATGTTGATCAGGACAAACCTAACAGAAGACCGTGGGGGATGGGGAAGGGGAAAAAATAGTTAAGGAGAGGAAGGGAAGCAAACCATAAGAGACTTAAATACTGAGAACAAACAGAGTTGATGGAAGTTGGGGGTAAAGGAAAGTGAGTGATGGGCATGGAGGAGGGCTCTTGTTGGGCTGAGCATTGGGTGTTATATGGAAACGAACTTGACAATAAACTATATTTTGAAAAAATGATAGCTTAGAGCCACAGACAAATTTGAGAGAGCCTGGATGGAAGCAGTACCTCCCCCATATCCATGTTAGTGCTTGCTCCTAGGAGCCATGGTTGGTCTTTATGCAACAGTACCAAAAATCAAAAACAAAAACAAAACAAACAAACAAAAAACACAAAATGTCCTTTCTCTTTGTTTATTCTCAGACTAGATTTTCTACAACCATAGAGTAGGTTTTAGAAGAGAATGTAATGAAAGAGTAGTGTGCAGTTTTTATCCATCCCTTTATATCAGAGGCTTGCCCTTCCCTTCTTACTTTCTGCCTCCCATTGGCAGCTCAGATGGACACAATGCTGAGCTACCCTAGATCATACAGAGAGATGACAGAAAGTCACAACGACTAAAATCATGGCAGAGCTGAACTGACATACCAGCTCAGAGTTTTATATGAAAGAGAATTGAATTTCTAACTTAACTATTATTTAGTTTTGCTCGTGCAGGAAATGAAATTACTATCCAACTAATATAAACTTCCAGGATTATTATAAGTCTCTGTAGAACTCACCTTGGTCTTCAGATTCATTTACCATTGCTTCCTTCTTATAGTTTTTCAAGATGAAGGAAATCTAGAATCAATACTTTTGGTGGACCAAAGAGTTAAAATCTGTGGCAAACACGTGGGTCACCTGGGTGGTAAAGTCGGTTAAGCCACCAACTTCAGCCCTGGTCATGATCTCACAGTTTGTGGGTTCGAGTCCCACTCAGGCTCTGTGCTGCCAGCTCAGAACCTGGAGTCTGCTTCAGATTCTGTGTTTTCCTCTCTATCTGCCCCTCCTCTACATAGATGCTTGCCCTGCCTTTCTCTCAAAATTAAATAAACACTAAAAGATTTTTTTAATCTATGGCAAACACAACCCCCCTTAGGATATGGAATATCAATCATTACTAATTTGACCCAAATTCATTTTTTTAATTCCCCATTCACCTTTAAAAATATCTAGTATTAAGCTATGACCAGAGGAGAAATATAGATCCCCAGACAAAGATCTATGTAATTTTGGATTTTATTAAGCTATGACCAGAGGAGAAATATAGATCCCCAGACAAAGATCTATGTAATTTTGGATTTTATTTCCCACTCAATCAACAAGGTTCCTCTTGAAAAAAAGAAAGTTTTATCTATATAATATAAAACTATCAGTTGATAATTATTAGTTAGATTTTAATTAATTCCTTAGTGGTTATGCCCAAAGACAATGTTATGACTTAAAATTGTGATGATAGTGTTTAAATAATCAGAGGCTCTTGAGACCTTTTAAATATGCCATAAACTTTCTTTTTCCATCCATTCTGTGTTCTTACATGCACGTGCATGCACACGCACATACACACACAGACACACACACACACACACACACACACACTGCAACTCTATGTAATGCAGGTGAAAGGTACTTAATACAAAACTGCTTTAAAAATAAAATTTAACTATTAGTCATATTTATTCCTTAAATTCTCCCCCTGTACCCTAACCACAGAGGATTTTTCCAGAGGCTCTTTTACAGCACTTAATCTCCAGCCTCATAACATATCTGTTTTTTCATTTTTTGTTTTTGTTTTTTATTTCTCTTCCCCATTAGTATTTCTCAGCTCTAACTCCTTCCTGGAATGACCTCAAGAACTCCATATTATCCTGAGCAGTTCACCTTTTGCTGGTACCTGTCCTCTAGCTCAGCCCTAGACCAACTGTTGCCTAGCGAACAAATTAAGATATTTTGAAAAACTAAAAATCTTTCTGTATGATAACCAGCATCTTTCCAAAACTGGTTATTTAGTATATGTATGGGGTGCCTCATGATCCTTTTCTCATCTCCTACTAGAGAGTACTGAAACATCACATTACAGCCTTCTATGTGTTCATGCCCTTTTCTTTCCTTCCACCTTCCTTAAAAATAATCTACTAAGGTATCTTTATGTTTTGGAAAACTTTAAAAATTATTTTGTGCTAAAATGTTTCTAGTATCCTTAATACTGGTGTTCATCTCACAGGTTTGGCACCTGGGCAGATTCTATTTGAAAAAGTACAACTGTGCTGCCTTCTAGCTCGGTGACTATAGATGTCTTGACCTTGATCAGCCTCAGTTTTCTCACATTTAAAATGTTGCCGCACAATTTTTCTCTGACGATTTTAAAACTGCATGTGTATATGTTTAATGTATGTAATGTGTGTAAATATCTCACCATGTATAAGGCATATAAGACTATCACAAGAAATTCTTAGTGTCTACCTTCCCTTTCTTTAATATTTAGAAGAATATAAAATACTCAAATTATGAGCATTGGTATTTGTCATATGACTGGTTCTGATTTTTGTCTAGGTAGCCAATTTACCCATTCCGAACTGTGCATCGATTCCTACCAAACAAGAAATTGGATTCCAAGTATACACAGAAACACCTTAACCCATTCTTAAACATAAAATAGACAGCCTTACCTATACAGAAGAAGGAAAACCAACGTGCCTTCAAAAATCCATGAGGGAAATTTTTCGTATTTATAAGGGTGATTATTTTTCCCTACGGATTAAAGCAAATCAAGATGAAGCAATCAATTCTGCCAATTAAGAATTTCCTGGGGACAGCTCAAGGACTATTAACATGGGAATAAGGGATGGCTTAAACTTCTCTTCTGTGTCTTCTTCTTCATCTCTCTCAGGAATGGTTTTACTGACCGCTTGCCATGCTTTGCTAGACCCATTCCCTTTCACTGCCTCCATTACTCCCCAGAAAGAACTGCATTCTAAAGAATTTCAGTTTCACTTGTCCACCAAGTGGCACGAGCATATTCTGCCATATGGTATGTGGCAGTAATGATACATTCATTTGATAAAAAGAGATCTTTTAGGGGAGACTGGGTGACTCAGTCAGTTAAGTGTCTGACTCATGATATCACGGGTTGTGGGTTTGAGCCCCGTGTTGGCCTCTGTGCTGACAGCTCAGAGCCTGGAACTGCTTCAGAGTCTATATCTCCCTCTCTCTCTGCCCCTCCCCTACTTGTATTCTGTCTCTCAAAAATAAATAAACATTAGGTTCATTGAAGCATTTTCTAAGAAATGTATTACCACATTTAGTTAGAGAACCTAGTAATGTGTGCTTTATTTTGCAGAAACAGTCAAGTCCTTTAGTGCTAGGTGAGTTACCCTCTTTTGACTTCTTCATCTTTAAAATGCATGAGTATAGGGGCACCTAGATGGCTTAGTTGGTTAAGTGTCCATCTTTGGCTCAGGTCATGACCCCCCCGGTTTGAGGGTTTGAGCCCCGCATTGGGCTCTGTACTGACAGCTCAGAGCTTGGAGCCTGTTTCTGATTCTGTGTCCCCCTCTCCCTCTGCCCCACCCCCACTCACACTTCACACTCTTTCTCTCTGTCTCTTAAAAATAAATAAACATTAAAAATCAAAAAGAATAAATAGAAAATTAACTGATTTGGTGAGAAATCTATAAATGCCCTATGTAGTAATCCAATATTATTGAGAAAGACTGGTTTCATGTTTATTGCTCAGCTTATCTGGTGATTTTTATTAGGTTCACAAGAATAAGTTCACACATTCTGAATAGTATGAATTACAAAATGTCAAGTTGTATCTTTAAGGCAGTTGTGTTTATATCATTGAAAAAAACTGTTCTCTTCATATTACCATGGGATTACATACAGGTCATGCTACATTGAAGAATACATTGATGCTTTGTAATAACACTTATTAATCAGAATATTTGCTTTGTACTGCAAAATAAAGTGATGGTCAAAAAAATAAATAAATAAATAAATAAAATAAAATGCATGAGGATAGTGTATATCCTAGGTCCCTTTCAATTCAAATATTCTGCATTTTAAATATCTTAATGTCAGTAAAATTGAGAAAATAAAATACAAATTACTTCCCTTATTAGAAATTTAGGATAAACAGTATTTTATTTTTCTGAGAACTTAGTGGAACTCAACTTTTGCTCAGCAATTTGAGGGACAAGGGGAGATTTACCACCATGCATTTTGGGATCTTGATCAAGGAATTTGGCAGTACAACTCTGAATTTGTATAGAAATGGGGTGTTCGAAAAATAGGAAGAACATAGGAACAGACAAATTAATGATCAATTTAAATTTTTTTCCTAAAGTCAATCCCAAGATGGAAGGAAAGAACTAGAATATTTGGACTGGAATAAAAATGGTTTGGGAAGAAAACTCTCATTTGCTGGATTAATAATGATAATGGTCAGTCACACAGTCTCTGTCTACCTTGATTAAAACAAGATTATTCTGGTCTCTCAGCCCTACATACTGAATCATGACTGAAAGTCATATTTCCTTCATATCACTACTCAGGTTAAAAAGTGTTTCTGGTTCCTTTTCTCTATCAAGTTAATTCAACAATGAAATCGCCACTGGACAGGTACTTGCAGGATATGAGACAGATAATATTTATACAGAGAGGAATCAGTCTTCAAAGCCAAAGATTTGCAGTAAGTCATTTGCCTAGCTGCCATTCTTGACTCTTAGTTGGACATTCTTTGGAAAAATACTCTACGGTTTTTATTTTGTTATTTATTTATTTAAAAATTTTTAAGTGTTTATTTATTTTGAAAGAGACAGAGACACAGTAGGACCAGAAGAGGGGAAAAGAGAGAGAGAGACACAGAATCTGAAACAGGTTCCAGGCTCTGAGCTGTAAGCACAAAGTCTGATGCAGGGTTTGAACCTTTTATGCCCAGATTAAGGGGCCCCCAAAAACCAAGACCACCAGGGAGTCCAAATCACATATGCAAAAGCAAAGGGAATTTATTTGGGTTTGAGCTCGGTTTCTCAGACCTCACCTATGCTGAGAGCCACGATCATCTGCTGAGCAGGATTTTTACTTCATTAGGGACAAGGGATGGAGTGAAAGGTGGGGTGATAGGCAAGGATTACAATATGATAGGACAGCACACTGGCAGAGGTTGGTGCGGCGCAGGGTGATTGGCTAATTTAAAACTAAATGGGCCTAAAAAGTATCAGGAATTGGGGCGCCTGGGTGGCTCAGTTGGTTAAGCGTCCAGCTTCGGCTCAGGTCATGATCTCACGGTTCGTGGGTTCCAGCCCCGCATCAGGCTCTGTGCTGACAGCTAGCTCAGAGCCTGGAGCTTTCTCTTCAGATTCTGTCTCTCCCTCTCTCTCTCTCTGACCCTCCCCTGCTCGCACTGTCTCTCTCTGTCTCAAAAATAAATAAAAATCATGTAAAAAAATAAGTATCAGGAATGACCTTTTTGGCTTCTTATGATTGGCCTGGGATAGGGGTGGCGCTCTCTCGGGCAATAGGTGGGTGTGGGTCGTTTTTTGTTTTCTTTTTTTCTCTCTGCCGCTGCTGAATCACTCCTGGGATAACAGTAACTTAGGCCTTCTAGTTTCTGAGGCTTATTTGAAGCCTGTCATGGCGTTAGTTTGGCTCTTCAAACCCACAAACCCTGAGATCATGACCTGAGCTAAAGTTGAATGCTTAAACAACTGAGCCACCAAGGCATCTCAATTATGTTATTCATATAAGGAAGCACCTTCCCTCAAGAAAGGCAAATAAAAATGACTGTTTTTTAATTATTTTAATTTTTTTAAGAAAACAGTTTTTACATTACATAATAACAATCAATATGTCAAATTCTTCATCTGGTGATTTTTAGTGCTATGAATCAAAGATTTATGTAGTAATTTCCTCATATTTTCAAATGTCACATTCTTTTTTTTCTCTTTATTATTTGGTGGTTCAAAAGAATCATGACCTATAAGAGAGATACTGTTTTAATTTTGCTACTCATTTTTTCAAGGAGATATCATTGCCCAGCTATATTTGAAAGATAAGATTCAAAAGCAAAGAGGTTTATTTGGTTTACAATGACTGGAAAGATTGAAAATATGGTGGTAAAAGTGAAAACTTGACACTCCCGAATACTCCTAAGCACAATCTGGAGTTCCCATATGGTTTACGGTAAAATCTAATTTTTACTATTATAGTAGCTACAAAGCAGCAGGATGTGATGATAATGTACCATGTCGCCAGTGATTGAGAAGAAAACCCTGATCTGATGTCACACAAGTCTATATCAAATCTCATGTATAGACAATGGCAGCCATATCACAGGAGGACACTTTGTACCCAATACTGTAACTACATGAAAAGCAAATGGTCAGATCATATGGATGTGGTTGTCACAGACAGCATCAGGGACAAAGCGTTGACCTAACACCAATGTGATCATGTTTTACTGTTCAAATAAATTGATCAAGGAAATGACTTTTTTAAATGAAAGATTAACTGATATATGTGGGATTGGCAGATCGGCAAAAAAAAATAGTATGAGAATGTGATCCACCGAGTTAGGCTCAAGTGTTCCACAAGAAGAGACACAGATAACTAGAGATAAGACAAAGAAAAGCTGCAACAATGGTCAACTGGTCAACCTCAGAAAGCTAAATTCCTTTCTTTCAGATCTGATTTATCCTGAACATTTCAAAGGAAATCTTGTTTAAGAAAATAAAAATAGACCAAATGCACATGAATAAATTATACACAATTAACATTCCATCAGTGTATCTCATATGTTTTCCAATTCTCATCACCTTATACAACTAATATTATAATTTCCAATGTGTAAACATTCTCTAATTATCTATCATCTATCTATCTAATCTATCATCTATCTATCTATCTATCATCTGTTTATTACTTACTTGGTTGTTAAGGGAGCATAGACTATGTACCAGGTTAAACAATAGAAAAATAACTGCTTTCAAATTTTATATCTGACTTTGTGGCATTTACAAGATTATGGGGAATACAGACATCAATTAATTAACCAAAACTATAAAGGTATTATATATAAACAATGATAAATGTAATAACAGAACAATACAGAAAGCTATGAGAGGAGACAAAATCTTGAATAGGTGAAGTAACTTTATTGTTAATAATAAAAATCAGTTCACTTTTATTGAGTGATACTATGTATCATGCATTGTACCAAGTATTAAGTACATTATAGGTATTTTTTAAATGTTTTTATCTAAGTATAGTTAACACAGAATGCTACCTTAGTTTCAGGTGTACACCATATGTATTTATCCATTTTTCTACACAGCTTCCCTATGAGAAAATACTATATATATATATATATACACACACACACATATATATATATATATATATGTGTGTGTGTGTATATATATATATATATATTTTTTTAAACAGAGGAGAAAATGAGGCAGAGAGAGGTTAAGTAACTTGCCTAGTAAATCTGATTCCAAAGTTTATGTTCTTAACTATTAATTTAGCTGATAAATGATGGGGTCAGGATCTGATTACAAAGCTCACTTAATTGAACAGATTGAATTTGTCTATACCTTATAAAATAGGATATCTTCTCATAGTAGATTATATTATTGAGTATGCACTTTCAGCTGTCAATCAGCTGATTGACAATATTTTTGGAACACAGAAAATGATAGTTTTGCTCCTTTCACAACTTTCACCTTCAAAAACCTAGAGGGAGAAAAGAGATACCTCATGAGAGCTTTTGTAATTAATAAGGAAATCCTGTTATTTTTAGGTAAAAATCCCGAGTCTACTGATATAAGTAATTAATACAAAAAGCACAGCATGAGCGTATATTTACTCCATGTCCAACACAGTGCAATACGAATTAAAAAAATAAGGTGTCTAATGGTGTAATTCTAGCCAGTCAGCCAATTCATGGAAGTGCTTGGCAAAGTTCCTCTTTTAAGTTTTGTGCCCGTGGACATAACTATAACTTCATATTGCTATTCTCAGTCACACATATCAATGCGTTATGAGTCACTGGTACTTCTGAGCAATACCATTAGCCTATTATTAATATATCTTCACAGTCATTTGTTGGTTCATCCCACGATATTTTCTTACATATGCAAAACTGGAGGCATTTGGTTCACTTTCAGAATGGAGTTTCATTTTCTTTGTGTTCTACAATCATTATTGCATCTTTATTTCATTCCAAGCTAGGCTGTAAAAAGAGAGACAAAGGCCCTGAGAGTCAGAAAATTGGAATAAAGGAACAGTTTCTAAATAACTGCACACGTGTGTATGCTCAAACAGCAGTTGAGCTCTAGGTATCTGTTTAGGTAGAATCCATCACACAATTAACTGAATGTTAAAATTTACAAAAGTAGTTATTTGCTTAGGTATGTGTTTTAACAACATCTGCAGACAACTTGACTTTCAAAGTAAAGATATTTAAAGAACATCTAGTAATAGAAAGTTTGAAATGATTATATGGGATAATATAAAATTAATAAATATAAAAATATTACCTTATAGAAAATATTGAGCAGAAATAAGCTCTCAGGTAGAAAAGAAGCTTTGAAATATGACTGAGAAAAACATGTCCATAGGGGAAGTGGCTGATTACAGTTCTATGGCTTTTTCTTTTTCATTGAAAGTAACGTGTACATATGTGATCACGAATATTTTCTAATGCTTATTTTGTTCAGATCCTGCCTAGTCTGACATAACATTGTACTAGGAGCTAGAACTATGCTGACACAGGTGCACGAAGAATGAACGAGTCCTTTTCTTCTACAATTATCTAAGACCAACTGCAATTCACTGAGGATATGTTCTTTCTGTTCTCTGCTGCACTTCCATTTTCTTATCTTATGTAACACTTAACAACTTGCATTGATTTTTCTCTTTGCAGAATTCTGTACAATCCTAGAGCTCCTTGAGTGTTCTTGCTTGGTATTGGAACAACACTTGGCTTATTATAGGTACTCAGTAAACATTCTTCAACTCGGCTTAGGCTTTGTAGCTGCAAAACTTACCTCTCTAAAAATCAACCTGTCTTTTGCATTCTTTAGCATAAAAATATTGACCAGTCAGCATATTTAATTATAAAATTAGGTATATAAAATTGGATATATAATAATTAATTGTGCTAAAGCACAATTGTGGATAAAACTTGAATGATGGTACAAATAGAAAATATCCGTCCCATCCCGAAAAATAGATTAATAGACAAAAATGAAGGATGGTATGAAAACCCCAGATTCCAAGAGGTTGGGATATCATTGATAAACTCTAAAGAAGTGACAATTTCTTTTGAGGCAAGCCATATGTTTTTGTAAAAGACATCCATTGCCTGCCTCAAGAGTTAATATGTAAAAACTAATTGGACGTTTTTGTGTACTATTATGGCAGAAAGAGGAAAGTGTCTTATTGAAAGTGATCCTCACGAGTGGGGAGGAATAAATGGACATCAGGCATGGTCCTGGAGTTGTTATCATGACTTTTCTCTCCCAGAGGTGACAGTGAAAGACCCGACTAATGCCATGACAGGCTTCAGATTTCCCTCCCAAGTTAGTAGGTATGAGTTTCAGTTTCCTCAGAGTGATCAAAATGGTTAAAGAAAAGAGCACACAGTGCCTAAAAGGAAACTGTCTTTACAAGGCCTTATTGGGGAGGGCCAGAAGACATATTTTACATTCCTAAGGGTGGAGGCTTGGAAGCTGGGGACCATAAATAGCTGCTTAATGTTAGTGAGCCAATCCCTTGCCACTTCACCAAGCCCCACAAGGGGGTCCTTAGCTCACCCCGTAATTGGTTATTTTCAAAGAAACACCAGATGTCATGATTGGGTCCCGCCAAATGTAGTGGACACCCTAGAGATTCTGAATGGTTAAGATTGTTACTAGGGCTGCTGTGTGATTACAATTGGATTACTGTGCCTATGACACAATTTCTTGTAACTCCCCCCTTCTAAACTCCATGAAAACCCTGCTCAGCTATTGTTCAGGGCTCTCAGCACGGATCTATTGCATTGGTGAGGTCTGAGAGTTCAAGCTTAACCCTGAATAAATGCCCTTTGCTTTTCCATACGTGACTTGGACTCCTTGATGGTCTTGACTGCTGTGCAGTTTTGCAATCTCGGCATAACAACAGCAAGTCTCAATCAGCAGTTCCGATCACATTCCTCTAGAAAATGGACTAAAACCCTTGCATAGCAGTTAGTACGGAACAAAAGCTACTAAAAATTAGCTCATGACAGTCAACTGTGTGTGTATGTATGTATATAGTCATATATCAGTTTGTAGGTATAAAGGTTTTCCAAAAACATAACCAACCAACAATAGTGATAACGTTGAAGAGAAACAATGGAAGATCAGGGTGGCGGTAAGGGGAGAAAATCTTTTATTTCTGTAGAGATTGAATGTTTTACTATAAGAATGTGTAATTTTTACAATGTGAAAGTAATATTTGATGCTATACATGTAAAAGTGTATAAAAGAAGAGAAATTATCCACCCGATCTATATATCTAAACTCCAATCCTTTACACCCTCAATGCACAAACATCACCTGTAAAACTGTAAATCTCCTGTGCCCTCTTTAATGTTTTGTCATCAGATTGTAGATTTTTATTATAGATTAAAAGTTGACTTTACTTTAAATACAGTTAAACTTGGATCCAGTTCTCATAAGTATATCTTTATATAATTTATAAAGGATACATTGTGATTTTATTTCAAAAGTACATCTCTTCTCATCAGTTTCCAAAAAGCTTGTTTTACATTCTTGTTCCTCAGACTATAAATGATGGGGTTCAACATAGGGCTTATAAAAGTGTAGAAAACAGCAATAATTTTAGACTGCTCCACTGACTTGTCCGTGGGAGGTCTAACATACATGCAGAAGAGTGTCCCATAAAATACAGTCACTGCCACCAGATGGGACCCACACGTGGAAAAAGCTTTGTGCCTGCCTTCAGCAGAATGCATCCTCAAGATGGCAATGAGAATGAAGATGTAGGAGATGAGGATTATGAGGAGGGAGTTGGAGAGGTTAAATCCTGCTACCACAAACATGGATGTCTCTTTAATGAAAGTATCAGAGCAGGACAGCTGGATGAGGGGTGGGTCAGCACAGTAGAAGTGATTGATAATATTGGAGCCACAGAAGGTCAAGCGGTACGTCCACATGGTTTCCATCAGGCCACTGAGGAAGCCGTACACATATGGACCGGCAATCAGGCGAATACAGACCCCTCTGGACATCTTGCTGCTGTAAAGTAAAGGGTTACAAATGGCCATGTACCTATCATAAGCCATTACAGCTAGCATGTAATATTCAGTAATCACCATGGCAATGAAAAAGTAACACTGGACTAAACAGGCAGCATAGGAAATGGTTTTCTTCTCTGATAAGAAGTTCACCAACATCTTGGGAGTCACATTGGTGGAATAACACAAATCCAAGCAGGACAAACTGGCAAGAAAGAAGTACATGGGAGTATGGAGGCGTGAGTCTGTCCTGATCAATACCAACATCCCAAGGTTCCCCCCCACAGTGATCAAGTAAATCACCAGGAACAGCACAAAGAGGATGGGCTGAAGCTCTGGACGATCTGTTAATCCCAAGAGAACAAATTCAGTCACCAGGGTGGAATTTCCTCTGACCATTTTCTTAGCTGCCAGCATTGTTCACTTAGATGAATTAAAACAAAGTAAGAAGTGAATGAGAAGTCTAACATATATTTCTTCTCTCTCCTTCTCTCATTCTCCTTCTCACACTCTCAATCACTCTCACACATGACTATTATCAGCATCTGAGATTGCAGGAACTGAGACTTTTAAGAAGGTGGTAACTCCTAGAAGTTAAAGGTTTAATGTGTAGATAGTTCCCAAGGGAATGGCTCATGTGACACCAACTTGTTTCAGAATGAAGACCTTATAACCCAAAGTCTGTCTACAAATGCATTGAACCACCAACTGTCACTTACAGTTTTCTATAAAATATTGAGCTTCATCAATAAGCATGGGAATGGTTCAAGATGAAATGGTGACATGTGTTTGAAAACACTTCTGCAGTCAACAGTGTGTGCATATTTAGAAGTTCAACTTTTGAGAACTACACTCCCCACTGGTTGTAGAACACAAATTACAGGGGTTTGAAGGAAAGGCTCTGGAGCCTGTTTTCACTGGGATATCAATAAGGTGCAGGAAACTGTGGTATTCACATGTGAATAGACCAAAGATGATGATCGCAAATTTGAAAATAACAAAGTCCTGTATAAATCACTAAGGAAAGAAGTTTCATTCCAAAGCATTTGTATGAAGAAAGATAGACATAGGTTGTGGAAAAAAGAAGTGGCCAAATAAGTGGGTATACTTTTGACTAAAATTATCAATTCATATAATATCAATTATTCTGAAAGAATAAAATGAGAAAGTATTTTTCCAGGAGTCGGGAGAATATATTTTCATCACGGATTCTCAATGTTGTCGTGTTATTGTACGTGATAGACTAAATAAGATAAGGATCAGAACTTGAATGCCTGTGGGAGCCAGTTAGATAATAAGGATGAATGAAGTGATCTGGGTACAAGGATGAAAACAAATGAACTAGAGGGTGAGTCCCAGGCTAAAAAGCCGGCAGCCACTCAGGACAGTGGAATTTTTACTACATGATAATGTGAGCCCTGTGTTTCAAAATCTTAAGAGCATCCAAATGTAAACAGGTATCAAGATTCATTTTTTAATGTGAAACTTACCGTATGCAGTGTTGGCAAATAATTTCATTTTTAGGCCTTTGAACCTTTTAACCAGAACATTAAAAAAGTGGTTCGTATTTCTCATCCACTGGAGATACAAATGACAATTCCATACAATGGCAATGTCACCAGCTGTATCTGCAATATCTAAAGCTGTTCCTGGATATTGAACCCAGTGTCCTCAAATCAGCTACATCGACTCAGTGATGCTTCCAGAATGTTGTATGATTTAATCATGATAATAAGATAATCTTTTTATTTATTTATTTATTTAGTTAGTTAGTTAGTTATGAGAGAGAAAGCAGGAGTGGGGGAAGGTACAGAGAAAGAAGGGGACAGAAAACCCAAAGCAGGCTCTGTTCAGACAGCAGCAAGTCCATGCAGGGCTCAAACTCATGAACTGAGATAATGACCTGAGTGAAAGTCAGAAGCTCAACTGACTGAGCCACCCAGGCACCCCAATAAGATAATCTTTGAATGCAAACAGCATTGGACACTACACATATGTGAGTCACTTTACTAGGGAAATAAAGGTAACTGGTAACAGTGCTTGTCTTGACAAAGCTGGATCATATCTTCATAGTAAAGGAGGCATGTGAAGAGAAAATTAAGGTCATATGTGATAGGTTCACATTGGAACCAAGTAACTAACTGTGTCCAGAAAATCAGGATAGCCTCAAAGAATGGTCACTTTTTGATGGGACTTACAGGATAACTAAGGATTTTCTAGAAAGATAAGTGTAGGGAGGGCTCTCAGATGGAGTGACTAGTACATACAGAGACAGGAGGCTTTCAAGATAAATCAAAGATATACCATGTAGATCCAGGGATGAATTTTCTATAGATTAAATCTACAACATTGGTCTTTGAGAGCAAAATACAATAATTTGAGAATCAGAATTTGTGTAAATAGCAAAAGTTCTCTTTCCTCACTGGCCAGAAAGATGAATCTATTTGGAAAATACTCCTTAGCATTACATGTAAATCTTCCATTTCAATGGCATTAAGACACTCATCTCATCTTTAGATCTGTACAACTATGCCCTAAAAACTAGCACCTGGTGGCTCATCATAATATATTTAACAGCTAATAAAAGCAATAAAAATATAAAAGAGAAATATGAATTTAATTTGCCTGTTTCTTACCATCTTCTTCAAATAAGTTGAGCAAGCTTGCTTTACAATTTAAGAAGGAAAAGACTATGTTTTGATTATAGTACTTCTTCCCATGCACACAGGCCCTTCAGTTTTACAAAGCAAGAATGCTCTTCTATTTTATTGTACCTTTAGGAGGAGAACGCTGCAACTAATACACAGCAAGTACAATAGGAAAGGGGGGGGGATGGGGCACGCATAAACCTTCAGCTTGCTGTCACCAAAGTTTATAGATTAGTATTTTCAAAACTGTATACATCAGAACAACTGGATATCAGACAAAAAAATGGGTCTTTGGTAAAACTAAATTTGAAAAATGCTGAGTTGTTTTAAATGTTTATTTTTGAGAGAGAGAGAGAGAGAGAGAGAGGGAACAGAGGGGAAGGGCAGAGAGAGGGGAAGACACGGAATCCAAAGCAGGCTCCAGGCTTTGAACTGTCAGCACAGAGCCTGATGCAGGGCTTAAACTCCTGAACTGTGAGATCATAACCTGAACCGAAGTTGGGTGCTGAACCGACTGAGCCACCCAGGCTCCTCCCAAATGCTGTGTTTTGAAAAAGAGACGGGAAAATGGGTTTCTCTGTTGCAGGGAGTCTCAGAGCCTTTTAATGCCCACAGGCACTGTGCAGCTACCCAAGGTGGGCAACAGCATGCAGCCTTTCCTGTGCTCAGTCATTCAAAGAGCCTGGAGCATCTCTATTCTTATTCGACTTAGAAACCCTAATTCCACCCAGAGCACCAGAGATTGCTATAGCACCCTTGCCCCTTAATAGCGAAACAAAACACAGGAATGTAAGATCCATCTTGCACCACTTGGAAAATCAGCTTGTTCCAGCAGTTCCACTGGTAGCGCACTAAAGCACTTTTGAAATTATCATTGATTCATGCTCTCAAAAACTTGTTTGGAGGAAATACAGAGCTTGGAAGAGGAACCCCGTAAATGGGAAGGAATGGAAGCAAGCAGAAAAAACCTAAGAACTACTAGCGAAATAAAATGTGATGTGACATCAGGTCTCTGTATATCAATTGGAGGTCGATGCATGTTTTTCTGCTCCCAAGCACATAATCCGTGCAACTGGACCCTAAACACTAGCCCCTGTTTGCACAGCATTTCATATCAAGCAAATAATAATTGTTGCTTATTAAATGTCTATTTGAGATTGGATATGTGGTAAATTATTATATATGTGAATATAATATAAGTTTCACATATTTTAAACCTTCTCATGTAATTTGCACATATTTTAACTTTTCTGTGATGAAATTATTACATATTATTTTTAAAATCATGCTTCCTTGGTTTCTACTCCTCTGTCTTTTTACAGACCTGTCTTGCAATCCATGACCCTGTTTCAAAAATCAGTTTAGTTGAGGGGCACCTGGGTGGCTCAGTCAGTTAAGCGTCCAACTTCAGCTCAGGTCATTATCTCATGGTTCATAGGTTCCAGCCCCGCATCAGGCTCTGTGCTGACAGCTCAGAACCTGGAGCCTGCTTCGGATTTGGTGTCTTTTTCTCTCTCTCTGCTCCTTGCCTGCCCACAATCTGTCTCTCTGTCTCTCAAACATAAATAAACATTTTAAAAAATTAAAAAATAAAATAAAATAAAACCCATCTAATTGAGCTTCTTATTGATTCAAATTTTAAAGGCCAAAAATATCTGGAAATACGATTCTCAATATCTTAAAAAAAAATTTGATATTGGAAAAGGGCATGTGACAAAAGCTGTTGGTAAGTTAAATATTTTTGATAGATCTCTATGATAACTCCAAACCAAACCTGCTGCATTAGAAGAAAAGCCATTTTTTTTCTACTGCAAATAAGTATCTGAATAATTTTGGAATACTTAATAGAAATTCAACTGAAGATTATTTTTCTCTCTATGAGCAAAAACTTGTAGAGCTTTCTTGCATGTCTGGGCTCAACTTTAATGGCTATGCGAACTACTCTTGAAAAGCTTCCTCCTCAAATTACTGCACCCACCATTCCCTGAAGTCGGAAAGATTGTTCATTCATTTGATATTGATTTAAGGAGTAGCAAAATTTACCTTCCATGATTCTTATTTTCTAATTCCAATTTCAATATAGAATGCCGAGTAATTCATACTGAATTATTGGAGAGATCACTGAACTAGTTTTTTAATAGTCGTGCACATTTTGCTCTCTGCATGAGAAATCTCACACACACACACACACACACACACACACACACACAATTTAAATTTCAGTGAGTTAGAAAACCAGACATTCTCCTAAACAAAGATTTCCCTCTGACTTTGATATCGAACTTGAAATTTCTGGATTAATTAGAAGTCAGTGCAAGTAGCAATGAGTTTCTTTTTTAATCTATGTCCCTTATTTCAAGTAGTTTAATGAAAATAAAATTCAACATAAGCTTTCACTGGCTCGATAATGTCAAATTGCTTTTCTCCAGATTGGAATAAACAAAATAGCAGAGACAACATAGATTTTTCATGCAAGTGAATTTGAATCACAAGGATATTGATATGCAAACATATTTTCTACTATGTAACAACACAAGAAAACAGAACATTACTTGATAATTTAGGAGGGATTATTGAGCAAGCAAACAGGTGTCATATAAGATAAACTGGTAATATTTGGTGAAAATTTGGAGTTCCAAGGATTTATGCTCCCACTCAAAATCAATTGATCAAAGTGTAAAGCTCACTTCTATAAGTATTATTGACATCCCTGCTGGTTGAATGTTCATTTGGGGAATAGTTTGCCATCTTCAGGATTCAATTTAAAGGCAAATGTTGAAGATAGCAGCATAAGTCTGAATTGCTTTCATTTTTGCTAACTGCTCCAAGTGCACAAGGTTGATACTTTAAGGTAGGAAATGACAAAACAGCTAAATAGGTCATGCAGTGGGTGGGGCCAAGCATCTCACATGAATAATAATTTCCCCAAGGAGCACCTTCCTTGTCTACTCTGTCATAAGAAACTAAAGTTTCTTCCCCTCTCTTAGATTTACATTCCAGTGTTTCACAAATTTAAGAGCAAGGTGCATTACCTGTTACAATGAATGAATTTAAATTATAGATCTTGTTACACAATATGGCTTTATACCAGTCAATGATATCAGTAAAAACTCTTTTGAATCTTCGTTTAGAAAACAATTACCAGGGCACCTGGGTGGCTTAGTTTGGTAAAGTGTCCAACTTAGGTTCAGGTCACAATCTCACAACTTGTGAGTTTGAGCCCCACATTGGCCTGTGTACTGACCACTGAGAGCCCGGAGCTTGCTTTGGATTCTGTGTCTCCCTCTCTCTCTCTGCCCCTCCTCTGCTTGCTCACTCTCTTTCTCTCTCATTCTCTCTCTCTCTCTCTCAAAAGTAAATAAACATTATTTTTTTTTAGAAAGCAATCATTTAACCTTGATATAGTGACTTTCTTTCTGTGAACTTGAGTCCTCATCTATTCAATATCATTCTTTGGCTAAATAATTTCTAAAATGCCCATCATTTGTAACATTCCGATTCAGCATTTATGTAGTTACAAATCCTATATCCATTACTAGCCATGTATCTCTTAGTTTAATATTAAATTCCCCCCCCAAATTTCTCTCCCAAATAATTTAAAAAGATTTATAAAGTTCTATAAGAGTTTTATTTTTGCTAAAATAAATATGAGAATTCTTTCTTGAATTTTTCTCTTTTCAGTTATTTGATATCGGGGGGCTGCTCTTCCAACAGATAGTATTATTTTTTAAGATATTTATTTATTTTTGAAAAAGAGAGGAGAGAGCCGGGGAGGAGCAGAGAGAGAAGGAGGCAGAGGATCCCAGGGAGGCTCAGCGTCATCAGCACAGAGCCAGACATGGGCTCAAACACACCCACCGTGAGATGACCTGAGCCAAAGCCAAGAGCCAGATGCTCAACCAACTGAGTCACCTCGATGCCTCAACAGATATTATTCTTCTAAAAATTATGAGATCATCAAGTGTTTCCTCTCATATGGTTATATAATATGTGTTCAATTATTGAATGGATGAAGAGAATACTATTTGTAAACTGATGGTGTAAGCACATAATTCCAGCAAGACTTTAATATTTTCTAGTGACCAATCTGAATAAAAACATATACAAACTCCTTGTAACTGGTCAAGAAACTAAGCTAACATTCAAAGCTGCCTCTGTGGTCCCCTGACTCCTAGAATGAAGATCCAAAACTGAAATAGGAAGACATACTGCAAGTATAGAAGTCAGAAATTTTATTCTTACCTCACCCCAGGAAAAATTCTTTCAGAGACACTAGTGGTCCAAATGATGAGATGCTGGGAGTGATTTATACCCAAATTGTAATTTGAAGCTCCTATCCTTAAACTATTTTTCAACATACACTGAGAAATAATTACAATATTATTAAAAGAAAAAACACCAGGGAAATGATAACTTATGCAGACTTGTACTAATTAGAGTCTTGGGATTTCCTCCATCCTACTGCACCAGTTCGTAATAATTTTGAGCTGATTGTTTTGAGTGAGTAGGGGTTTATTTTCACGGAATTTTTGTATTATGGACCACCATTTATTCTAACCAGATAAACAGAACAACTAATAATAGCTTAAAATAATGACACAAGTCATGGTCTTTGATGTTTTTGTGATTTTTCCTGATCTAAATTGTGTTATAGCCATATAATTGCTATTGAATGAATGTTTGCTGGAAGGACTTTCATATATAGAATGAAGTCGTCAAATTATAACATCCAGTGAGTGAAATCATTTGGGTAGGATATAATAACGAGTTCTACTAGAGTTCATTCATGATGCTAAGTTCATTTCTTAATGGTATTATTTGTTTTTAGGTATTGAATTTGATAGTATCTTTATAGATCTTGAATAATAACCCTGTAGGGGCCAGTTAACCATAGAGAGTTGGGACAAAAAGGCTTTCCTTTCCAGGGAGTAGTTTTATTCATGCTGGCATGGGCCTCATGGGCTGAGACCCAAAAGGCTGAGCCCGAAGTCAGCAAGGGGTTGCCTTTTGCACAAATTTTGCTCCTTTGTCTCCCATACATGGTGACATACAGTCTATGTTACAGAGTCATGAACAATGTCACGTACACATACACAGCTTGATTGCCTTCCCTTGTCTTGAGGTTTTCACCACATTCCTTGGGGTTCTACCACAACCCTTTATCAAATATGTCTTTTGCAAATATCTTCTCCCAGTCTGTACACTGCCTTGTAGTTTCCAAAGCTAACATCAAGCTTTTGATGTTGATGAAGTCCCAATAGTTCATGTTTGCTTTTGCTTTTTTTTTGCATTCTGCGAGGTATTCAAAAAAGAAGTTTGGCTGGCTGGTGTCAAAGAGGTTACTGCCTGTGTTCCTCTCTAGGACTTTGATGGTTTCCTGGCTCCCATTTAGGTCATTCATCTATTTTGAATTTATTTTTATGTGTGCTGTAAGAAGGTGGTCCACTTTCATTCTACTGCATGTCACTGCCCAGATTTCCCATCACCATTTGTTGAAGAGATTGTCTTTTTCCATTGGCTATTCTTTCCTGCTTAGTCAAAGATGAGTTGACCATATAGTTTTGACTCTATTCTGGGGTTCTCATTTCTGTTCCATCAATCTATGTGTCTGTTTTTCTGCCAGTTCCATACTGTCTTGATACTACAACTTTGTGATACAGCTTGAAATCCAGAATCATGATGCCTCCAGTTTAGTTTTGTTTTGTTTTCAGGATTGTTTTGACAATTTGGGGCCTTTTGTGGCTCCATACTAATTTTAGAACTGTTTGATATATCTCTGCAATGAATACTGGTGGCAATTTAATAGGGGTTGCATTAAATGTGTAAGTTCCTTTGGGTAGCATAGACATTTTAACAATCTTTTTTCATCCAATCCATGAACATGCAATGTTTTTCCATTTCTTAGTGTTTTCTTCAATATCTTCCATAAGTCTTCTATAGTTTTCAGAGTACAGGTTTTTTTTTTACCTTTTTAGTTATGTTTATTCTTATGTATCTTATTGTTTTTGGTGCAATTGTAAGTGGGATATATTCCTTGATTTCTTTCTGGTTCTTTCTTATTTGTACATAGAAATGCATCTACAAATATTTGCACACGTATTTGTGCACATTGATATTATATCCTATAACTTTGCTGAATTCATGTTTTAGTTCTGCCGATTTTTTTGGTGGAGTCTTTTGGGTTTTCTACATAGAGTATCATGCCGTCTGCAAATTGTGAAAGCATGACTTCTTCCTTGCCAGTTTGGGTGTCCCTTATTTCTTTTTGTTTTCTGATTGCTGAGGTTTAGACTTCCAACTATATCCTAAATAGTAATGGGGAGAGTGGGCATCCTTGTCTTTTTCCTGACTTTGGGGAAAGTATCTCAGTTTTTGTCCACTGAGGATGATATTAGCTGTGGGTCTTTCAAATGTAGCCTTTATGATGTTGAGGTATGCTTCATCTATCCCTACTTTGTTGAGGGCCTTTATAAAAAATCCATGTTTGTCAAATGCTTTTTTGGGTTTTTTTTAATCTAATGAAAGGATTATATGGTTCTAATCCTTTGTTTTATTAATGTGATGTACTGCATCAATTAATTTATCAACAGAACTCCCCTATGACCCAGCAATAGCACTGCTGGGGATCTACCCAAGGGATACAGAAGTGCTGATGCACAGGGGCACAAGTACCCCAATGTTCATAGCACCACTTTTAACAATAGCCAAATCATGGAAAGAGCCTAAATGTCCAACACCTGATGAATGAATCAAGAAGATGCGGTATATATAGTCAATGGAATATTACATGGCAATGAGAAAGAATGATATCTGGCCATTTGTAGCAAAGTGGATGGACCTCGAGGGTGTCATGCTAAGTGAAATAAGTCAGGCGGAGAAGGACAGATACCATACATTTGCACTCATAGGTCTAACAGGAGAACAGGAGAAACCTAATGGAGGA
>NC_043710.1:13043599-13050422 GCF_006229205.1 Suricata suricatta | reverse complement strand
ACAACCCCAAGATGAAGAGTGACATACATCAATGACTGAGCCAGCCAGGCCACCACAGGTGTTTTTTAATTTGAATAACAGTACTAGAAAACACATTATATTAAATGCATTTGTGCATGTTTGAGTATGTACATATAGGGAAAACTGTTTGGTCAAAACTGATGTGCATATTAATTTTGATGATACTGACAAATGTTTTCACAATTTACATGCCCCTCCTTAGACATGTACAAGGGACTTATTTTCTCTTGCGCTGGCTAACACTTTTTAATCTTTGCTAATATGATAAGAAAAAAGTAGTATTTTATTATTGTTTTATATTTCTCTTGATGTGTGTTTGTTAAATTATTGCAGTTTTATGTGAAATAAGTCAGTCTGAGAAAACAAATGCCATATAACTTCATTCATCTATAGAATTTAAGAATCAGACAAACAAAGAGAGAAACAGAAAAACAGTCTTAACTATAGAGAACAAACTGATGGTTACCAGAAACAAAGGTGGGGGATGGGGGAAATAAGTCAAGGGGATTAAGAGTATACTTATCACGATGACCACCAAGTAATGTATGGAATTGTTGAATCACTGTACTGTACAATTGTAACTAACATAACACTGTGTGTTTATTATACTGAAATTAAAAATAAAACCTTACAAAAAGAAGATGTTAAGTCTAGGTGTTGAAAAACAATATTTTATGAAAAACTTGGTGAGTATATCATTTAGCAATGTTATTTATAGGCCCACAGATGAAAACAAAGAGACCAAATGTGAAAAAATATGTCTACCTTTTCTTCCCGTTAACCAAGTGTCCAATTATCCACTCATCCAAGACGTACAAAGATAAAATGATATGACCCACAGGCTAAATAGTTGTTAGTCTAGTTGTGAAGGCTTAGTTGTGGCACATTCTGCAAGTGATGTATTGAAGTCAAAGATCCTAATAAGATCTACGTCTATATTCTGTCTTATGACAATCTTCTTTCAAATTCAGAAACCTCTCATAGGTTTTGTCACTGTTTTGGATACTACTTCTCCCAAACTTCCTGAGGTTATTGCCTACCCATTTTTAGAGATCAGCTTCAACGTCAATTTTTGAGACAGAGATTCCTCTACTTATATTAAATCTGCTCATCACAGTAACTATTCTCATTTATGTGACCTTGTTCAGTTCCTTTATGACATTCATTAAAATGGTAATTGTAAATGTAATATTTGTTTTCTTAAAATTTGTCTTCCCTACCAAGAGAATGAGGAACTGAAATTTCAATTCACTATATACACAATATTCCACACAGTGACTAGAACATTCTAAGTGCTCCACAAGTACATATTGAGTGAATGTGTTAAAAAAAAAAATAGAGCAGAATTTCACCCACAAATATCTTTCAGTTGACATGGTGTTTTCAAATTGACAAATTTTGCACTGATTGCAATATCATGAAACTTCTGAAAATCAATATAATCTGATTGTATTCTAGTATGGAAGCAAACAATGAGAGCTGAGTAGCAGTTTCATCCATTAAAGGGACAATGCTCTGTGATTTATGAAAGACCTCTAAACTATTATCTTCTAACCTACCATTCCAACTTCACAACCTTATTTAAGTTTTTGGCCTTATGATTGAATATAGTGTGAAATGTACACAAATGTCAGTTACAGAATAGAATAGCAACATAATAGAGAAAATGGTCACTTCTGCTTTACAAAAGCGTCTAGCAAGATAACCTATAAGTGATGGCTTTATATCCATGGTGACTAGATCAAATGAGGAAGAAAAAAAAAGGCATCTTTCAAGGTAGAAGCTATGATTTTTAATAGTTGTAATCACATTTTTCCATGTGAGCTTGAATCAGGTGGTAGAAGAATTTTCTTTTGCCCTTGTCATTACAGATTCATTGAGCCTGATACTTAAGAGAGTCTGACACTTAATGAAACAACCCAAATTCTGATAACATATACATGGATAAATAGTGGTAAATTTTTTAAATGTAATGGTATTCAATAATGCATAATATATCAAATGATGCATCCATACATCAACTGGATGATTCTTCAAAACCTTTTGCTAAGTCAACAAATATACACACAAAGGACTATAAATGATTTGATTCCATTTATATGAAATACAGTAGGGAAAGCACATCTATGATTAGCAAAAATTGGGCATGCAGGGAAGTAATTGTCAGAAAAGGGCTAAAAGGAAGTGTTGGAGGTGACAAAATGCTCTCTTTGTCAATAGTGGTGGCAGTCATTTGTCAAAAACCTTTGTCAAAACACATTTAATAGTACTTAAAATGGACACATTTGTACCCATTACCTATTATAGTTCACTGTCTCCAAGGGATCAGTTATTGGTGAAGAAATGGATGCATCCATTAGTAGAATAAAAGATTAAAATTATATAATCATCTCAATAGATGCAGAAAAACATTTGATAAACTTCAATGTCCTATCATAAAATCTCTCAATAAATTGGGTATAAGAAGAGCGTATATCAATATAATAAAGGCTATATGTGACAAACCCACAGCGAATATCATACTCAGTTGTGAAAAGTTGCAACCTTTCTTTTACGATCAGAAACAAGACATAGATGTCCACAATCACCACTCTTGGTCAACACAATACTGGACATCCAAGCAATAACAATTAGGAAAAAAATAGGTATCCAATATCTGAAGGAAATAAGTAAATTATCTCTGCAAATGATAGCTCTCATACATAAACCTTAAAGACACTACCAAACAACTGTGAGAGATAAAAAATGCATTTAGTAAGTTTATGCAGAATGGAAAATCACAACCAAAACTAAGTTGCATTTTTACATACTAATAATGAATTATTGGAGGAAGAAATAAAGAAAATCCCATTTAAAATAGCAAGAAGATCAATAAAATACTCATGAATAAATTTAACCAAAGCATTAAAATATCTGCACTCTAGGGTGCCTGAGCAGCTCAGTACATTGAGCTACTGGCTCTTGGTTTCAGCTCATGTCATGCTCTCACAGTTGCTGGGTTCCTGTCCCTCTTCAGGCTCCCTGCTAACAGTATGCAACATGCTTGGAATTGTCTCTCTCCCTCTCTCTCTGCCCCTCCCATGCTTGCATGTCACGTTCTCTCTCTCTCTCCCTCTCTCCCTCTCTCTCTTAAAGTAAATAAATAAATTTTAAAAAAAGGTCTGTGCAAATCTAAAAACAAAAAAGATTTGATGAATGAAACTGAAGAAGACATGAACAAAGAGATACCCAGTGTTTATGGATTGAAATAGAATTAAAATTATTAAAATGTGCATACTACCCAAAGCCATCTGTAGATTTAATACAATTCCAATAAAAAGTCTAAGGACACTTTTCACAGTAACAAGATAAATAATCCTAAATTCATATGGAACAAAAAAAAGACCTCAAATAGCCAAAGCAATAGTGAGAAAGGACAAAGTTGGAGACATCACACTTCCTAATTTCAAATTATTTTACAAAACTATAGTAGTAAAAACAACACAGCAGTGGTATACAACACAGACATGTAGACCAATGAAATAGAATTGAGAGCTAAGAAAAAAACCCATGCTTATATGGTCAACTAATGTTTGACAAGAGAGAAAAAATTCTCAGTGTGGAAAGGATAGTCTCTTCAGTGACTGGTGTTGGAAAGATTGGATTACCACAGGCAGAACAATTAAACTGTACCTCTATTTTATACCACACACACAAATTAACTTGAAATAAATTAAAGACTTAAGCATTAAACCTACCACAGGAAACAAGTTCCTTGGTATTGGTCTTGGCAATGATTTCTTGTACATAAAACCAAAAGAACAAACAGGGAAAGAAAAATTAATCCACATCAAACTTAAAGCTTCTGCACAGCAAAAGAAACTATTGACAGAATGAAAGGACAACCTATGGATTGAGAGAAAATATTTGCAAACAATGTATCAGAGAAGCAGTTAATATCCAAAATACATAAATAATAACACCACTCAATACAAAAACAAATAAGCCTATTTAGAAGTGGGCAAATAATGAATAGATTTTTTTCCAAATGAGACATACAAATGACCAACAGGTAATGATAAGTTGCTTATTGCTAAACATCATAGAAATGAAAATGAAAACCACAGCGGGATACAACCTCACAGCTGTTACATGACTATTATCAAAAAGACAAGAGATAACAAATGCCAGAGAAGATGTGGAGGAGAAGGAACCCATGTACATTGCTGATGGGAACAGACAATATGGAAATAGTATTGAACTTCTTCAAAAATACAAATATAGAACTGTCATATGATCCAGTAAGCCCCCTTCTGGGAATATATCTATTGGAAATGAAATCATTACCTTGAAGAAATCAATGACTTTCACATTCACTGTAGCAAAACTCACAAGATTCAAGACATGGAAACAGTTAGTGTCCATTTGCAGATGAATGGATAAAGGTGATGTGGTATTTACATCCAATGAAATATTATGTCATTATTTAAAAAGTGAAATTTGCCATTTGTAACATTGGATGAGGGCATTATGTTAAGTGATATAAGTCAAAGAGACTAAGACTGTATGATCCAACATCTTTTCAAATGTACTTATTTATTTACAAAGAGAGAGAGAGAGAGAGAGAGAGAGAGAGAGAGAGAGAGAGAGAGAAGAAGGAGGAGGAGGAGGAGGAGGAGGAGGAGGAGCCAGGAGCAGAGGGAGAGAGATAGAAAATCTCAAGCAGGCTCCACACTCAACATGGAGCCTGATGCAGGGTTCAGTCTCATGAACCAGGGATCATGACTTAAGCTGAAACTTAGAGTCAAATGATCAACCATATGAACCACCCAGGCACCTATAATGATCTAATATTTATATGGAATCTAAAAAAGTCAGACTCATATAACCAGGGAGTATGATACTGGTTGTCAGGGGTAGGGGATGGGGGAAATGGGGAAATGCTGATCAAAGGCTACAAGCCTTCAGTTGTAAGATGAATAACATAAGGGAATCTAACCATGGTGACTATTGTTAACAATACTATCCTGTATACTTGTAAATGCTAAGAGAGCAGATCTTAAATATTGCACTATGACCACTACTCCAAAAAAAGAAAAAGAAATGAAAAAAAATTTTATGCATACAATGTAATTCATGTCCTAACAAATAGTCTTGTGATAATCATTTCATAGTATATATCAAATCATTTATCAAATCATCACAATGTACACCTTAAGCACATACAATGCTATATGTCAATTATATCTCAATAAACTATAAATAAAACACTACACTTATAAATTTCCAAGATTAAAATCATAAGGCATACATTCTCTGACAACAGAACTAAATTACAAATATATAGCAAGGTGAAATCGCTTTTAAAATCTCAAATAGATGAATATTAAGCACTATCTTCTAAATAGCTCAAAGGTTAAGGAAGAGAGTATGGACTTAAAAGGAAAGTATTGCAAATGAATGTTAAAAATATGAAATCAGCAGTTTTCAGCTAAAGCGGTGTTTAGGTAAACAATACAAACACTTAGGTGAGAAAAGAGCAAAACTCAAATCAATAATCCAAATTTTCATTTATAAACAAGAAATGAAGATAAAGGATAATGCCAATTAATTTTAAATGTTTTTTTCAAGGAACACTGAAAATATTCTTTCTTGCACCTGAGTGCATAGATTCAGGCTTGCAGGTCAGACGGAAGAAGTGGGTCCTATAGTTCAGAGACCACAGGCTGAACCACAAATTCAGAACTAGGAAAAAAATCACCCTATTTCTCTCTTTTCCATTCCGGTACTCACCATTTATGAGCACATTCACAAGGAACAGGAAGACTATCATGATCCATGATTTTTGCTTTTACTTAGTAACTCACAGGAGAAGTACAGAAGGATGTGATTCACAAAGACCCCTAGCCCAAAAAATAGTAGTAAAAGAAAGTAAATGTAAGGAGTTGAGCAGAAACCATCTTTATCCTGTATATCTTTGTAAACATAAAGAACACAAGACTACATGCCATACTGAGGACGATTTTCAGTTAGAACAGTTCTCCTCAAATTATGTGTTTCAAATCACCTATGATTAGATTAAAACACAGATTTGCATATAGTGGTGCAGAATCTGGTGCTACTACATCTAACAAAGTCCAAGATGATGCGTCTGGTGGTAGTCCAGAGAACACATGTTCATGTGCAAGAATGTAGATTAGTAAGTGAAGCTCATTTTTTCCCCAAACTTGAGTTTTTAGCTGAGATACCTGGAACATATTGAAAGAAATATGAAAATACATCATCAGAATGCAAAGATATTGAATCTAAGTTTTAGTTCTGATTTACTGGAAATCAGAGTCAGTCCCATCTTAGTGCACTATTTCTTCCGAGGAGACTTTTCAAGGCTTGCTTGACATCTTTGTTCCGCAGACTGTATATCAATGGATTCAGCACTGGACTTACAAAGGTGTAGAAGACAGCTACGATTTTGGATTCCTCAACAGTCTTATCTGTTGGTGGTCTTACATACATGCAGAAGAGCGTCCCATAAAATAGGGTCACAGCCATCATGTGGGAGCCACAGGTGGAGAATGCCTTGTGCCTTCCATCAGCTGATTTGATCCGGAGGATGGCACGAATAATGAAGCCATAGGACACCAGGATGATGCTGAGGGAGTTGCACAGGTTGAAGCCAGCTGATATGAACATGGCGTGCTCTTTGATGAAAGTATCAGAGCAGGAAAGCTTAATCAGGGGCGGGTCAGCACAGTAGAAGTGGTTGATGACATTGGATCTGCAGAAGTTCAAGCGAAAGGTCAGGATGGCCTGGAGCAGCCCATCT
>NC_043710.1:13041070-13043499 GCF_006229205.1 Suricata suricatta | reverse complement strand
GAAGCCATAGGACACCAGGATGATGCTGAGGGAGTTGCACAGGTTGAAGCCAGCTGATATGAACATGGCGTGCTCTTTGATGAAAGTATCAGAGCAGGAAAGCTTAATCAGGGGCGGGTCAGCACAGTAGAAGTGGTTGATGACATTGGATCTGCAGAAGTTCAAGCGAAAGGTCAGGATGGCCTGGAGCAGCCCATCTAAGAAGCCATAGACATAAGGAAATGTGGCCAGACAGATGCAGGTACGTCTGGACATTTTCATACTGTAGTGCAGAGGGCTACATATGGCCACGTAGCGGTCATAGGCCATTGCCGCTAGCATGTAATACTCAGTGAGGAGAAGTGCAATGAAAATGTAACATTGTGTAAAGCAGCCAACAAAGGTGATGGTCTTCTTTTCTGATAAGAAATTAGTCAACATCTGTGGGGTTGCGTTTGAGATGTAGCACAAGTCTACAAAAGCCGAATTAGTGAGGAAGAAGTACATGGGTGTGTGGAGGCGAGAGTCCAGTCTGATCAACAGTATCATGCCCAGGTTGCCCAAGAGGGTGACAAGGTATACAACCAGAAACAGCACAAAGAGGGGGAGTTGGAGTTCAGGGCAGTCTGTGAGACCAAGAAGAATGAATTCCATTATTGCACTGTCATTGGTGATGGACATTTTCTGAGCCTGGACCTGCATTGGAAACAATGGAAATAAAGCAGACAGGAAGTCACAAATTATATGTCTGACTATTGAAATGATTTTTCTCAAAACCTCCTCTGTATGTCATTCAAAATGAATATTACCATAAACAAATTTTTACTTAAACTAAGCCATTATTTCATTTGTATTTGTATTGAATTACTCTTTTATTTTTCTCTGTCTCCCTACAGTTACAACGTTAGCTATACCTATAGATAACTATACTTAATATCTTTTCCATGTATGTAACTGAACTATATGTCCCCTTTCTGCCTGTGAAAGGACACAGGTCTGAACAAACTGACTCCATGACAGGGTTTAAGTTTCCACTCTAACCTTAAAGGCCTAAGTTTCAGTTTCCCCAAAACTATCAGGCAGTTACACATTGCCCAAAGCAGGAGAGACCACCCTTGTAACACCCATCAGGAAAGGCCGGCTACCACTTTCCACATTCCTAAGGATGAGGATTATAGATAGTACTCAGTTGCCTAATGCTAAAATTAACCCGTTAGTCACCAGATGAAGCCCTGGGTCTGCTCTGTAATTGATTAATTTCAAAGATATTTTAAATGTTGAGATTGGGTCCCGCCAAAAGTTACAAACACTCTGGACAATGTGTATGGTTAAAATTGTTGCCAGTGCTGTTATAGAATAATGATTGGATCACTGTACCTATGTCACAATTTTTTGTAACACTTCCTTCCCAAACCCCATAAAAACCCTGCTTAGCCCTTGTTCAGGGCTCTCAGCACGGATCCACTGCATTGGTGAAAACTGGGAGCCCAAGCTTAAGCCAAAGTAAAAGGCTCTTTGTTTGTTCATGCGTGATTAAGTCTTCCTGGTGGTCTCTGGTCTTCCGGGATATTGTGATCTGGATATAAACCTGTAATATTTTCTCGAAGTGTACTTATCCTATAAGGTGCAGTATGCCTTGTGCATCCAAAACAACCTACATCCCTCTACTTCACTCTGTACCACATTTTATCACCTTTCTGTATCTAATTTCCCCTTCTCATACATTCCTTCCTTGGGACAGATATAAAGTCCAGCTCATTATCGAGCTGTGACTTTTTAGCACATACTGAATTTTAGGAAAGAAAAGAAAAAAAATAGTGTAGACATGAAAAATGGACTCCTTACACATGTCTTACTCATCTCTGTATCCCATTGGAGATTGTTGTGATGTCACATCCTCAGAAGAATTAAGAGCTTTTTGAATTTTAGTATACAAAACAATTTTTGGAAGGCTTCTTAATCAAGAAAAGTCACAGGAAGTTTGTGAAAGGTACTCTCATGTGGATATGGGGATCTTCCTATATAACAATTATTCAGGAGGTGATAATGCAGATGTTCTCAGATTCACAATTTTAAAAAGGAAAGTCACTTTGGTCTCATAAACTTATGACAAATAAACAAGCAGAGAATCATCAAATCAAATGACTTCTCACTCATTATCATGAGAATGGTCTACAGCAATGTCATAATGTGCCAATAAAGAAATAAGTTGTACATACTTAGTTTTTAAGTTGTGATTAAGAACTTAAATCTATCCAGAGTTGTGACAATCCTTATGGCTTTCTTCCTCTCCTTTACATCATAACTAGTGCTTAGTTTCCTCTTCCTTTCTCAAATGCTTCTTTCTTGCCCTTCCTCTCATATTCAACTGTTTTGAAACCTGCCTAATTCTTGTCTCATTTCAAAATGGGTCACTGAAACTTACTGTACTATAAGTTTCAGAGAGACAA
>NC_043710.1:13028757-13040970 GCF_006229205.1 Suricata suricatta | reverse complement strand
TTTATCTCCTTTATCCAGAGGGTGCGTACTTAACATTTGTTGAATACACAAATATCACTTGCTGATAATGAGCAATGATCCTTAACCTTGAGTTATTTCATGCCCTCATTTGTAAGTGGGAATAATAATATTTTTTCTGCCTCCCTCAAGAGACATTGTGGACATCAAACTAGATGGTCATAAAATAAGACTCATGTCATTAGGCACTGTCACTACAGAAGTCAAAAAACCCGCCTTCACACTTCATGCCTTTCTGGCATTCACATACAGTGGACAGACACATATTAGTGCCAGGAAGTAAATGATGATTCAAATGGCATTGTTATGGAGAAAAGAAAATGGAGTTTTGTGGAGTGGGTGTTCAATTTTCCAGTAGTAACATCAGTGAAGTATTTATGAAAAGATGATCTTTGTAAGCAAAACACTGAAGGAGGATGTGAACAAGCAATAAGCTTATTTTAAGAAGGATATTCTAGGAAGGAGAAAGAACAGAGGCAAGGTTACCATATGCGGTCTTTCTTTGGAGCTGCTAGTGATGTGTGCATTTGTACAGATTTCAAGCAGAAGAATTCAAAAGTCCAGGCTTAGATGTTCTGTAAAATGTAAATGAGTCACTTCTTCGAAAGCCTGTTTCATCTCCACCTATGAGTTCCCACCAAGAATATCAATACCCTCTGCTGCAGAACAGGAATCATTGAATAGTTGCAGCATCCTTTCAGGAAGGATCTAGCAGGAAATTACCCTTGAAACAGCATATTTCTTTAAATGACACACATTGGCTGTGTGGCTTAGGAAATAATTTCATATTTGTTTGCACCCAGGAAACCCCAAAGAGAATGTAGATAGTGGTCCCCAAGACAGAGAAAAATGGGGGGAAATGATCAGGTTATGGGTATATCAATTTTATAAAGACACTAGAGGAAATTGAACTTGGGGGTTATATTTACCAAGCAACTCAATTGTTGCATGTCATTCAATTACTGCCTAACGAATCTAAAATTGTCTTGACTCATGATCTTGGTGACTTGTATGAAATCCAAAAACATCCACTTGAAAGTAGAGCAGTAGTTCTGATAGTGAAAAGAGAAAAAAGAAAAGAAAAAAAAGGATGATGAATAGCATGTGCTTACAGAGAAAGAACCTCACAGATGACCCAGCTGTCTATATCTGAACAATGGGTTTTAGTTTAGTAGTTTACAACCAGAGAGAGCCTCTCCCTAATGGAGGAAGGACCATTAATGGAGGCTTACAAGAACAGTAGAAAGCTGCAAATGGTAAAACCCAGAATGAGGATTTGCAATCGCTGATTAGTGATTGCAATGTACAGAGTCCAGTGCAAAATCAGACTGGAATTGATCATTGTTAAAAAATTATTAAGCATTCCAAAATGGTGACAGCAGAGCATAAAACATTTCTAAATAGGTTTCTGAAGCAGGTAGCGGTCAACTGCACAAGTCTCTGACCAATGAAGCTCAGTATTCCTGGAACACAGAGACCAACAGAATGGATGATGGGGGAGAGAAGGTGATCACCCTCACCTCCGTGAACAGGAGAAGGAGTAAGGAAAATTAAAGTAAAAACTCAGCAAGAATTCAGCCCTAGTGAGAATGTGATAAACGCAACAGGGCTCAATGGCCCAGCTGTCTGCAGGATATTTGTAGCCCAATCAATTATAAGAGAATGACAAAAGACATTTAAAAATAATGTAAAGTTAAGAAATAAAACTCTTATCAAGAACTCATTGAAAAAATGAACCTTAAGCTTCTTTTTCCACATTTTAAAATGTGAATCTCATGAAATATTTAATGAAACCATTGAAACTATGGATCCTCAACCAGGATTAATACACACACTCAAAATCATCCCCTACAAAACATGGATACATGATAGAGAGATAGACAGATAGAAAGGACTCCTAGATTGCCTCTCTCTAACTACAAGTATTTTTCTGTCAGAACAAGCTTAATCCCATGCCTGAAAATGTCCATGCATTTATATATGGAAATAGAACTTTTATGTTTTTTGTTCTTTTGCACCAGTGACAGCTCTGTTAAATATCACCCAGGGAGATCAATGGAAATTTCAATAAACATCTTGACAGAAAATTTTACTGAGTTCAGATTCAGAACCTGAGCACAGAAGGGATTGCATTGGGCACATTTGCAGCAAACAAAGTGCAAATTGCTGTGTTTTAGATTGACACTTTCAACAATCGCCTCGTAATTAAAAATATAGAACATAAAAACAGAATAACTTACTTCTGATTGTGAAATGCAACTATTTTTTCACCTATGATTGAGGAAGTTCACTGAGGCCTTTCTGAGCTGTAAAATGTTGCTTCATTTATGCCAGGATGTGGGAGGTAGGGCACGTCTTAAAGAGAGTCTCAGAAGGATTGAAGAATAAGGCAATGTGTGTGACATGGAGAATCACACCTGTGGGGATAAATAGGGCCCTCTGGGATCAGAAAGATAATCACATGCCTCAGTCTTATTTTCCATAATTTCAGATTTCCTATTTGCCCTAAGAGCTCTGGGGAGGGACACTCATTTTTCATTCTCAAATTTTAACAGTGGTCTAAATATTCCTTGTTTTCACCCTAAAACTGTTTTCTGTTAAAATCCAGAACTCTGAGAATGTCCCTTCCAGTGACAATTGAAGTGTTGAGGAGGGTAAGTCATAAGCAGCTTGTGAAACACACGTCATTGGCAAACAACTGGTGAATACGACCTAGGTGTTCACAAGATTCACATAGGTAATTTAAATGTCTTCAGAATAACCCTAAGTGGCAGGCTTTCCATGTTGCTTTCAGATGAGGAGAGAGGAGATCCACTAAAGGAGCATGGATGGACTAACTCCCCCAGTGTCATGTAGCACCTAGATGGCAGGCTAGAGTGTGATGCCCATCCTCACATACAAGGTGGATTCAGTTTCCAACTGAAAGTAGCAGCCATTCCACAACCTGCAGTCACATTTTGTCCTTCTGTCCATCTCTGGCTGTAAATATTCCCTGAGCTTCCCCTCCAGTTAACACCTTCCTCATTCCCAGATCCAATTGCTTCAGGCAGTAGGAAAGTCTCAAATAGATGTCTTCTCCAGAGATGTTTTCTCTGCCTTCATAGAACCAAGATTTACCTCCCTCCTCCATGTGCTCTTAGAGCTCTGCCACCAACTTTGTCTAACACATTCCGTTTAATTACCTACCAATATTTCTCTTGACACCACGGCACTGCAACCCTTGCAGGCAAGATCTTTGATCTCGGCAGTTTACACGGACCTTAGGATACAACTGTCCATCAATAGATACTTGTTGAATATCTTAAGAAGTGTGTCATGTGTACTTAATTCTGTGAATCCATTCCATAGCAAGTCTTGGTTATCCCTTCCTGT
The DNA here is from genome assembly GCF_006229205.1 of Suricata suricatta. Classification (NCBI taxonomy): domain Eukaryota; kingdom Metazoa; phylum Chordata; class Mammalia; order Carnivora; family Herpestidae; genus Suricata; species Suricata suricatta. The sequence continues at coordinate 13,037,580 of NC_043710.1, read as the reverse complement.
AATTTCAGGTTTTACTGAGCATACTTCCTTCTCTCTCAGGAATGAAATCTCTATGGAGATGAAGTGGAATAGTGACTAATTTGTTTAGGAACCACAGGAAAGAAACCAGAATGGGGGTATTTTAAATACAGGTGATTAGCATGTGTGGTAGAGCCTCTCCCTAAAGAATGTGGTGAAAACTTCAACAAGGGAAAGCATCCTGGCTCTGTGTGAGTGAGCCACATTCCTCAGGACTCTGTACCATAGACACCCATTTAGACTGTATGTTACTATAAATGGGAGACAAAGAACCAAAAAGGCAACCCCCCACTGTTCTTGGGCTTCATCCTTTTGGGTATTAACCCACTGAGCCCTGAAGCATGACAAATGAAACTGCTTCCTGGACAGAAAAGCCTCAGTGTCCCATCTCTCTGTGTAAGAATCCTGCAACATTTCACGGGGCCTCACCTGCAATTTGGAGACAGTGCATTCGCAGCTCCTTTGTCACTAGGGTGCAAAACTCAGAGCACCAGAAGAAGCCACCTCAACTGGCGGCAGTGGACCCTTCGATGGTCAGAGACTAGTCCCTCCTGCCGAGCTGGGCAAGGTGCCTGGATGCACAGTGGAACCCAGTGAGGCCCAGGAACTCACTCAGGGAGAGCCGCCCATCAGACTGGCAAGAACCCAGTTTCATTTTGGTAGATCTGCACCTACGAGACAGAAGCAGAGCCTGATCACCTCCCAGAGTTGCCTCCCAGCAGTTCCATAGGAAATGAAAGAGCTACTGCAAGGCGTTGGGTGCTGGGCTGTGGGTTGGGTCCCTTGTGTGAGTGTGTGCATGAGAAGGACAGCACAAAGGATCTGACCTGACCAATGGGCAGCAGCGAGGGTTGAGTCCTGATCTACAGTTCCACTTTTACCTCATGTGGGTTAGGGCAGCATCAGGCATCTTTGGGGCTGATCTGGTCAGTGCTTGATACTGAACCTGCCAGTGCAGGTTCAGAGAGAAATATCTCTGTGAAGAGAGAGGCTGGAAATGAATGAAGCAACTTTGTGTCCTCACCAAATTAGTCCCTCCCTTCACTTTTTCCTCTCATGCATGGATATTGTCCATTAGGGGTTTGAAATAGGTGAAAAGCAGAATAAACCTACACCCCTAAAGCATATGTTGAGGAATTTCAGAAAGGCATGTTTGTTCAGGAGATTATGGTGTGAACTAAACTCCTGCAAAATTCTGAATATTCTGGGAAGTTGATTGACCATCTTTCATAGTGGGCTGTCAATTCAAGGGCTCACTTGACAAGGACCTAGTTGGCTTAGTGTTCCAGGTCATTGTGGAAGATCCAGGCCACCCCAACCAATTTCCTTACATTGACTGTTGGTAAGACCTGGTTCTATCCTAGCTGCCTTGGATACAAGACTGGGTTAAGAAAACTGTAAAGTTATGATGGTATGTGTGATGGCTTACACCAAATGCCAGCTAAGCACTGCAAAACCCATACTGTCAGGAGAGCTTAAGGTGACCCCACCACTTTGTGTCCCACTGTGCTCCTCATTGCCACCTGTGCCTCTGGCTGCCCCAGCTCCCGAAACCCTACCATAGCTTTCTCCTAGTCTGGAGGCCTCACCACCTATACTACCACCAGTCTCTAGGGATGTGAATGGCTTGCCAGTCCTAACCTTGTACACGACTCCCATAAGGCAACTAGAAGATCAGACCTACTGAAATAGTCCCTCCCTGCAGCAATACCAGGGAGCCACTGAGGGAAACTAGGGGACCAATCTATTATGATCAGATCCCAGGAGGCCACTTGTTTTTGTGTACCAATCCTTTACCACTATGTACCTCCTAAATTGGAAACACCATACTCCCTCATATAGAGAAAAGCCCCAGGCTATGGTTGAACTAATGCATTTCATAATTCAAACCTATAAACCAACCTGGACAGACTACTGCCAACTCTGCCTCACCCTCATGGACACAGAAGAGCATCACAGAATGACTTAGGCAGCCCTAAAATGCCCTGACTGGAACGCTAGGCACCCAGGCTTATGCTCGGGATTACTTCCTTCCCTGGGGAGGACCCCAAATGGAACCCAAATGACTCAAGCATAGATGGAGAGCTCACAAGGACCGAATAGTAGAAATTGTCCTTCTAAATGGCATGAAGAAAGTGTCAGGGGAAAGCCATAAATATGAACAAAACATCCGAAGTGCTGCAGAGACCCGAGGAGAGCCTGAGCCAATTCGATGAAAGGTTATGTGAGGCATTTTGTCTCTACATCTTTTTTGATCCAAAGGTGAGCAGTGGATTCCCACTGGTCAGGCCAAAGGTGACATCTAGCACAAGCTGCCAAAGCTAGAGGGTTTCACTGGTGTGAATGGATGTCAATTGCTAGAAGTAGCAACTAAGGTGCTTGCCAACCATAACCAAATTGGTGCCAAGGAAAGGACACTGGAAGAGGCAGAAAAGGCAGATTTGTTAGATGTTGCCTTCGCAGAACATTTAGAACACTCTTGGAAAGGTGGCCTGCAGGGACAAGGCCAGGACTAAAAAGGGAAACAGCAGTGAGGATCAACTTCATCAGAACCAAAGGTAGGACAGAATGAGTGTGTTCACAGTTGTCAGGAAGGCTCCTAGAAAATGAGTGTCCCCAGCAGCTTATGTAATTTTCATCAGGGCTTCAAGCAAAAAGAAAGAGGTCATGTGGTCTAAGGCCATTATCAAAGAGCAACGTGGCCTGATGGGCCCCCAAGGATGATTTTGTGGGGCTAAACAACATAGAGGACTAAGAGAACCTGAAAAGACTGGGCTGTAATTTGTTAGGCCCCAGAGCTTAAGATCTGAATGATTGTGGGAGCTGACCCATCAACTTCATGGTAGATACTGGAGTGAAACATTGTGATGATCCAACCCATGGGCCATGTTTCACAGAGACAAACCACCATTTTGGGAGCCAAGGGAAATTGGATATGCTGTCCCTTCCTCCTTCCCCTGCAATGCAATTTAGGCGGTCATGAACTCATCCATTAATTCCTGTACCTCCCCCTCTTCCCCTTGGTTTTTATGGGCTGGGACCTGTTGGAAAAGCCACAGGTTCAGATAACTTTCAACTCTCACAGACAAGCTGCCCTGACCCTACAAACCCAGAAGCAAAGATAATGAATCTCACAATTTCCCAACGGGATGAATCGTTCCTCTTAAGTCTCATGAAGGAACCACAAAAGGGTCCTGAGCTGCCCTTCAGAGTACCAGGGCTGTGGGTTCTGGACAACCCACCAGGACTTGCTGGAAGTCACATCGGCCTTGCTGGATGACACAGTCACAGTAAGGAAATGACAGACGTTTGCACAGCTCCTGCCATGAGAGGCAAAACTGGCATCTCCTTCTGCTACTACTGCTCATGTGAAATTAAGCCTGTTGCTATTAATTAGGCCCTGCAGTGTTCCAAATCAGGCTGATATTCCCCACACAGTTACCCTATAAGAAAAAGCATATTCCTGTCCCTGCATAAGGGATTTTAGATCAAAACGCTGCAGATGTTTGTCAAAAGGCTCTTCAAATGAGTCTTGCAGACCCAAAACATAAGGGAGGCTAAGATCACAAGAGTTACATTTAACTCTGGCCCGGAGAAGAAGAGCCTAACTCTGAGATAAGAAACAGACAAGGACCAGACATAAGTTGCTGCATATACCTTTGCTAATTGGAGTCACAAATACCCTTCCTTGTACTGACTTCAGTTATGAGGATGGATAAAAAATTAGAAACCCAGGTGCAAGGTTAACACACATAGGGCCCCCTTATGCTTACTTACATCAAACAAAAGGCTTTCTCTAGCAACTTGTTAACAAACATTCTTTCTCTTGTGGTTAATGAGCTAGATAAAATACTCCCAGCCTATCTATATACAATTTAACCTATGTTTTAATTTTAGCATTACTAACTTAAATAATATGTACATTACCCTGTTTTTTACTAAAAACATCCTTTTATTCTCTTGGTTGTAAAATTTACTTAACCTTACTGTAAGTACATTACATGACTCGGTTATATCTTGTTAATTAAAAACAGAGTCATAATTATCGGCCAAAAACCAACCCATACAAAATAAGATAGGTTTGTTACTTTCTTAATCTTGAGGACTGATGCCAAGAATAAATTGGGATGGTTCTACAAAAATACTTCTGTAAAACTTGTTTCTGTACACCTTTGATGATTAAAGAACCTTATCACTAAGAGTTAGAAACTGTAAACAAATTTTATTTTATGATGTCATGTTATTGCTTAATCAATAAAAAAGACACCAAAGCAGACTAAACAGAGATGCCCGCCTGGTGACCAAGAAAGAAACTTGTGACTCTCTCATCACTCTCTCGCGCCGACACCGTCTCTCCTTCAGGGGATCCTGGACTTGCTGGAGTTGGACTCCTGCAAGAACTGGCCTGGAACATAGTTGCAGGAATTGTAGAACTAAAACCAGGGTCAGAGTACATTCATCCAAAACATATTTCATTCCTCATAAGGCACAGGTGAGGATACAGAAGCACCTGGAGAGACTTCTAAAATATGGGATCTTCCAACCCAGTGAGACATCTTGGAACACACCTCTCCTACCACTCCAGGAGCCATGTACCAATGACTAGAAGCTGGTTCAAGACCTGCGTGCAGTAAACTGGGCCACCATCACCCTCCACCCCAGTTGTCCCAAACCCATACACTCTCTTGAGCCTTATTCCCACCAAAGCTGCATTTAACATGCCTACACCTCATGGATGCCTTCTTCTGCCCCTGCCTGGCCCCCCAGACTCAACCACTCTTCATCTTCCAGTGGGAGAATCCTGAAAATAGTGGCAAGGGCCGGTTGACTTGGACTAGATTTCCTCAGAGCCTCAAAAGCTCCCCAACTAGTTTTGGCACTGCATTAACCTCAGACCTAAGAACCATCCCAGTGGATCAACATGACTGTTTCTTCCTTCAGTATGTGGATGACTTACTGCTGGCTGGAGGGTCTTGGGAGAATTGCATGAAAAGAACTCATTAGCTCCTTACCCTCCTTATGGGAAAGTGGTTATAAGATCTCTAGGACAAAGACCAAAATCAGTTAAAAGAAAGTCAAGGATCTTGGCTTTCACCTCTCCCAGGGGCAGCACCAACTCTGCCCAGAGAGAAAACAGGCCACTTGATCCATCTGGTCCATTTGACCCGAAGTCTCCTTCAGGCCTTCAGGAGTTTCTTGGGGCCACAGGTTTCTTTAGAATCTGGACACCTAACTTTTCTGTCTTGGCAGAACCCCTTTATGAGGCCACAAATGGATAGAAGCAGAAAGGATATTTGCATATCAACATCAAAAAAAGAATTAGTATCCAAAATATATAAAGAGCTGATGAAACTCAATACCCCCCCAAAAATAATCTAGTGAAGAAATGGGCAAAAGACATTAACAGACACTTTTCCAAAGAAGACATCCAGATGGCTGAAAGACACGTAAATATGTGCTCATCACCACTCATCATCAGGAAAATACAAATCAAAACCACAATGAGATACCACCTCACACCTGTCAGGATGCTAAAATTAACAACTCAGGCAATGACAGATGCTGGCAAGTATGCAGAAAAGTGGGAACACTTTTGCCCTGATGGTGGGAATGCAAACTGGTGCAGCCACTCTGGAAAACAGAATGGAAGATTCTCAAAAAATTAAAAATAGAACTACACTATTACCCAGCAATTGCACTATTAGGTCTTTTTTAAAGCACATCGGTATGCTCTTCTGAAGGGGCATGTGCACTCCAACATTTATAGCACTGCTATCCACAGTAGCTAAAGTATGGAAATAGCCCAAATTTCCATTTATGGATGAAAGGTTAAAGAAGAGGAATATATATATACATACATACATAAAATGGAGTATTACCCAGCAGTCAAAAAGAATGAAGTCTTGCCATTCACAACTATGAGAATGGAAATAGAGTGTATTATGCTAAGTGAGATAAGTCAGTCAGAGAAAGACAAATATCATATGACTTCACTCATATGTGGAATTTAAGATACAAAACAGATGAACATAAGAGAAAGGAAGCAAAAATCATATAAAAACAGGGAGAGGAACAAAACATAATGGACTCTTAAATATAAAGAACAATCTGAGGGTTGCTGGAAGGGCTGTGGGTGGGGACATGGGCCAAATGGGCAAGGGGCATTAAGAAAAACACTTTTCATGATGAGAACTGGGTGTTATAAAGAGGGGATGAATTATTGGATTTTACTCTTGAATTCATTATTGTTCTAGATACTGATCTGGATGCAAATTAAACAACAAATGAATTATTAAAAACATAGATAAATCTAAGGACCTGAGCTAAAAGAATCTTTATCTTGTTCATTAATGTAAACAATAAGAACACAGAAATGTTCGATGCCATACCAAGTGAGAATTTGTAGTTAGAACCTCAAATTTAATGTGTTTACAAATCACCTATGATTTGATTAAAACACAGATTTGGATATGGCAAATCTATGGAGCCGAATGTGGTGCTACTACATCTCTAGAAAATACAAGGTGATGCTGCTGCTGGTGGTCCAGGGACCACATGTTCAGGTGCAAGAATGTAGATTAATAAGTGAAGCTCATTTTTTCCCCACCTGAGATTTCATTCCAGATATGTGGGACGTATTCATAGAAATATCAATATACACCATCAGAATGCAAAGATATTGAATCTAAGTTTTAGTTCTGATTTAGTGGAATTAGAGTCAGTCCCAACCTAGTGACGTATTTCTTCTGAGGAGAGTTTTCAAGGCTTGCTTGACATCTTTGTTCCGCAGACTGTATATCAATGGATTCAGCACTGGACTTACAAAGGTGTAGAAGACAGCTATGATTTTGGATTCCTCAACAGTCTTATCGGTTGGTGGTCTTACATACATGCAGAAGAGCGTCCCATAAAATAGGGTCACAGCCATCATGTGGGAGCCACAGGTGGAGAATGCCTTGCGCCTTCCTTCTGTTGATTTGATCCGGAGGATGGCATGAATAATGAAGGCATAAGACACCAGGATGATGCTAAGGGAGTTAGAGAGGTTGAAGCCAGCTGATATGAGCATAGCGTGCTCTTTGATGAAAGTATCAGAGCAGGAAAGCTTAATCAGGGGCGGGTCAGCACAGTAGAAGTGGTTGATGACATTGGATCTGCAGAAGTTCAAGCGAAAGGTCAGGATGGCCTGGAGCAGCCCATCTGAGAAGCCATAGACATAAGGAAATGTGGCCAGACAGATGCAGGTACGTCTGGACATTTTCATACTGTAATGCAGAGGGTTACATATGGCCACATAGCGGTCATAGGCCATTACTGCCAGCATGTAAAACTCAGTGAGGAGAAGCGCAATGAAAATGTAACATTGTGTAAAGCAGCCAACAAAGGTGATGGTCTTCTTTTCTGCTAAGAAATTAGTCAACATCTGTGGGGTTGCGTTTGAGGTGTAGCACAAGTCTACAAAAGCCAAATTAGTGAGGAAGAAGTACATGGGAGTGTGGAGGCGAGAGTCCAGTCTGATCAACAGAATCATGCCCAGGTTGCCCAAGAGGGTGACCAGGTACACAACCAGAAACAGCACAAAAAGGAGGAGTTGGAGTTCGGGGCGGTCTGTGAGCCCCAGAAGAATGAACTCCGTTATTGCACTGTCATTGTTGATGGACATTTTCTGAGCCTGGACCTGCATTGCAAACAATGGAAATAAAGGAGACAGGAAGGCACAAACTATATGTCTGACTATCGAAATGATTTTTCTCAAAACTTCCTCCATACATCATTCAAAATTAATATTACCATAAACACAACTTTACACATACTAAGCCATTATCTGTCTTTGTATTGAATTACTATTTCATTTTTCTCTGTATACCTACAGTTACATTAGCTATACCTATAGATAACTATACTTAATACCTTTTCCATGTATGCAACTGAACTATATATCCCCTTTCTGCCTGTAATATTTTTCCCCTCAAACTCATCCTATAAGGTGCAGTATGTTCTATGCATCCAAAGCACCACACATCACTCTATTTCACTCTACCACATTCTATCAACTTTCTGTATCTAATTTCCACTCATACATTCCTCCCTCAGAAGCAGTTATAAAGTAGAGCTCATTAATGAGCTGACTACTTAGCACATATTTATAGACTAAATTTTAAGAAAGAAAGGAAAAAAATACTGTAACCATGAAAAATGGATTTTCTACACGTCTTACTTATCTCTATATCCCAATGGAGATTGTTGTGATGTCACATCCTCAGGAGAATTAAGAACTTTTTGAATTTCAGTGAGCAAAGCATTTGCTTGGAAGGCTTCTTAATCAAGAAAAGTCACAGGAAGTTTGTGTAAGGTACTCTCATGTGGATATAGGGATCTTCCTATGTAACAATTATGCAGGAGATTATAATGCACATGATCCCAGATTCACAATTTTAAAAAGTCACTATGGTCTCATGAACTTATGACAAATAAATGAGTGGAGAATCATCAAATCAAATGACTTATCACTCATTATTTTCCGAATGGTCTACAGCAATGACATAATGTGCCAATAAAGAACTTGTGCATACTTAGTTTTTAAGTTGTTAATCATAACTCGTATCTATCCAGAGTTGTGACAAATCCCTATGGCTTTCTTCCTCTCCTTTACATCATAACTAGTGCTTAGTTTCCTCTTCCTTTCTCAAATGCTTCTTTCTTGCCCTTCCTCTCATATTCAACTGTTTTGAAACCTGCCTAATTCTTGTCTCATTTCAAAATGGGTCACTGAAACTTACTGTACTATAAGTTTCAGAGAGACAA
>NC_043710.1:13018863-13028657 GCF_006229205.1 Suricata suricatta | reverse complement strand
CATTTCAAAATGGGTCACTGAAACTTACTGTACTATAAGTTTCAGAGAGACAAGGTCAATCTCTTTTTGTGTTTTATCTCCTTTATCCAGAGGGTGCGTACTTAACATTTGTTGAATACACAAATATCACTTGCTGATAATGAGCAATGATCCTTAACCTTGAGTTATTTCATGCCCTCATTTGTAAGTGGGAATAATATTTTTTCTGCCTCCCTCAAGAGACATTGTGGACATCAAACTAGATGGTCATAAAATAAGACTCATGTCATTAGGCACTGTCACTACAGAAGTCAAAAAACCCGCCTTCACACTTCATGCCTTTCTGGCATTCACATACAGTGGACAGACACATATTAGTGCCAGGAAGTAAATGATGATTCAAATGGCATTGTTATGGAGAAAAGAAAATGGAGTTTTGTGGAGTGGGTGTTCAATTTTCCAGTAGTAACATCAGTGAAGTATTTATGAAAAGATGATCTTTGTAAGCAAAACACTGAAGGAGGATGTGAACAAGCAATAAGCTTATTTTAAGAAGGATATTCTAGGAAGGGGAAAGAACAGAGGCAAAGTTACCATATGCGATCTTTCTTTGGAACTGCTAGTGATGTGTGCATTTGTACAGATTTCAAGCAGAAGAATTCAAAAGTCCAGGCTTAGATGTTCTGTAAAAGGTAAATGAGTCACTTCTTCGAAAGCCTGTTTCATCTCCACCTATGAGTTCCCACCAAGAATATCAATACCCTCTGCTGCAGAACAGGAGTCAGTGAATAGTTGCAGCATCATATTCAGGAAGGGTCTCGCAGGAAATTACTTTTGAAACAACATATTTCTTGAAATGACACACATTGGCGGTGTGGCTTAGGAGACAATTTCATATTTGTTTGCACCCAGGAAACCCCAGAGAGAATGTAGATAGTGGTCCCCAAGACAGAGAAAAATGGGGGAAAAGAAGGATCAGGTTGTGGACATTTCAGATTTTCAGATTTATAAAGATACTAGAGGAAATTGAACTTGGGGGTTATATTTACCAAACATCTTAATTGTTGCATGTCATTTAATTACTGCCTATTGAATCTGAAAATGTCTTGACTCATGATCTGGGTGACTTGTGTGGGAATCAGAAATATCCACTTGAAAGTAGGGCAGTAGTTCCGATAAGTGGGGGAGGCAAAACAAAACAAAACAAAACAAAAGGTGACAAATAGCATGTGCTTACATAGAAAGAACATCACAATGACCCAGCTGCCTGTATCAACACCAAGCCAAAGGTGAGCATTCTGAACAATGGGTCATTGGTTTAGTAGCTTACAACCAGGGAGAGCCAACCCTAATGGAGAAAGGACCAGCAAAGGAGGCTTACAAGGAGAGTAGAAAGCTGCAAATGGTAAAACCCAGAATGAGGATTAACTACACAATCTACAGGGTCCAGTGCAAAATCAGTATGTAATTGATCATTGTTCAAAAATTATTAAGCATTTCAAGATGGTGACAGCAGAGCATAAAACCTTTCTAAATAGGTTTCTGAAACAGGTTGAGGTCAATTGCAGAAGTTGCTGGCCAATGAAGCTCAGTATTCCTGGAACACAGAGACTAACAGAACGGATGATGGGGGATAGAAGGTGATCATCCTCACCTCTGTGAACAGAGAAGAAAAAGAAGGAGTAAGTGAAGAAAAATTGAAAATCCAGATAGAATTCAGCCCGCTGAGAAAGTGCTAGAGGGCAACACAGCTCAATGGCCTAGCTGTACAGGAAATTTGTAGCCCAATCAATTATAAGTGAATGACAAAAGACATTTTTTCTAAAAACAAATGATCAAAAGTTAAGAAAACTCTTATCAAGAATTCATTGAAATAATGCATCTTAAGCATCTTTTTCCTCCTTTAAAAAATGTGAATCTCATGAAATATTTAATGAAACCATTGAAACTACGGGTCCTCAACCAGGATTAACACACAAACTCAAAATCTTCACCTACAAAAATAGATAGATCATAGAGTGTGTGCGTGTGTGTGTGTGTGTGTGTGTGTGTGTGTGTGTGTGAGAGAGAGAGAGAGAGAGAGAGATGTAAAGGACTCATATATTGCCTTATTCTAACTACAAGAACTTTTCTGTTGGAGTGAACTTAATCCCATGCCAGAAAATGTCCTTGCATTTTTCTATGGAAATAGAACTTTTACCTTTTTTTGCTCTTTTGCACCAGTGGCAGCTCTGTTAAATATCACCCAGGGAGTTCAATAGAAATTTCAATAAGCCTCTTGTCAGAAAAAGTTGCTCAATTCAATGACAGGACATGAGCACAGAAGGGAATGCATTGGGCATATTTCTAGCAAACAGGTGCAAATTTCTTTGTCATAGTTTGACACTTTCAGCAATCGCCTCCTGACATAAAATGAAAAATACAAAAACACAAAGACTTACTTCTCATTGTGAAATGCAACTATTTTTCACCTCTGATTGAGGAAGTTTACTGAGGCCTTTCTGAGCTGTAAAAAGTCACTATATTTATACCAGAATGTGTGAGGTCGGGGCAGGTCTTAATGCAAGTCTCAGAAGGATTGAAGAATAGCAGCAATGTGTGTTATGTGAGGAATCACACCTGTGAGGATTAATCAGGACCTCTGGGATCAGAAAGATAATCATATGCTCAGCCTTATTTTCCATAATTTCAGGTTTCCTATTTGCCCTAGGAGCTCTGGGGAGGAACACTAACTTTTCATTCTCAAATCTTAGCAAAGGTCTTATTATTCATTATTTTTCTCTACCCTAAACTGTTTCCTCTGTTAAAATCCAGAACTCTCAGAATTTCCCTCTGATGATTATTGAAGGTTAAAGGAGGGTCAGTCATAAGCAGCACTGTGAAAAACACAAGTCATTGGCAATGATTTCTGAATATGCCCTAGGTGTTCATGAGACTCGTGTAAGTAATTAAAATGTTTTCAGAATAACCCTAAGAGGCAGGGGACCCATCCTTAACTTCCAGATGAAGATAGAAGCTCCACTAATTGAGCATGGATTGACACCTCCCCTAGAGCCACATAGCTACTAAGTGGCAGGGTAGAGTTGGATGCCCATCCTCACATGCAAGGTGGACTCTGTTTTCATTATGTAAGTAGCTGCCATTCCTCAACCTGCAGTCACACTTTGTCTTTCTGTCCATCTCTGGCTGTAAATATTCCCTGAGCTTCTTACCAGTCTGATGGGCGACTCTCCCTGAGCTGGTTCCTGGGCCTGACTCAGTTCCACTGTGCACCTTCTTCATTCCCAGATCCAAGTTGCTTCTGGCAGTAGGAAAGGCGCATATAGATGCGTACTCCAAAGATGCTTTCTCTGCCTTCTTAGAACCAAGATTTACCTCCCTCCTCCATGTGCTCTTAGGGCTCTGCCACCATCCCTGTCTAACACATTTCGTTTAATTACCTACCAATATTTCTCTTGACACCACAGCACTGCAACCCTTACAGGCAAGATCTTTGATCTCAGCAATTTACACAGGCCTTGGGATATGAATGTTCATCAACAGATACTTGCTGAATAACTTAAGAAGTATGCCATGTGTACTTATTTCTGTGAATCCAAAGCAAGTCTTGGTTATTCTTTCCTGTAATTTCACATTTTACTAAGCATACTTCCTTCTCCCTCAGGAATGAAATCTGTATGGAGATGAAGTGGAATAGTGACTAATTTATTTAAGAACCACAGGAAAGAAATCAGAATGGGGGTATTTTAAATACCGGTGATTAGCATGTGTGGTAGAGCCTCTCCCTAAAGAATGTGGTGAAAACCTCAACAAGGGAAAGCATCCTGGCTCTGTGTAAGTGAGCCACATTCCTCAGGACTCTGTACCATAGACACCCATTTAGACTGTATGTTACTATAAATGGGAGACAAAGAACCAAAAATTGTACAAAAGGCAACCCTCTGCTGTTCTCAGACACTAGCCTTTTGGGTATTAGCCCACTGAGCCCTGAAGCATGACAAATGAAACTGCTTCCTGGACAGAAAAGCCTCAGTGTCCCATCTCTCTGTGTAAGAATCCTGCAACATTTCACGGGGCCTCACCTGCAATTTGGAGACAGTGCATTCTCAGCTCCTTTGTCATTAGGGTGCAAAACTCAGAGCACCAGAAGAAGCCACCTCAACTGGTGGCAGTGGACCACTCAACGGTCAAATACTAGCCCCCCCTGGCAAGCTGAGCAAGAACCCTGGGTGCACAGTGGAACCGAGTCAGTCCCAGGAACTCACTCAGGGAGAGCCGCCCATCAGACTGGCAAGAACCCAGTTTCATTTTGGTAGATCTGCACCTACGAGACAGAAGCAGAGCCTGATCACCTCCCAGAGTTGCTTCCCAGCAGTTGCATAAGAAATGAAACAGCTACTGCAAGGCGTTGGGTGCTGGGCTGTGGGTTGGGTCCCTTGTGTGAGTGTGTGCATGAGAAGGACAGCACAAAGGATCTGACCTGACCAATGGGCAGCAGCGAGGGTTGAGTCCTGATCTACAGTTCCACTTTTACCTCATGTGAGTTAGGGCAGCATCAGGCATCCTGGGGGATCTGATCTGGGTCAGAGTTTGATACTGAACCTGCCAGTGCTAAAAGGCACCTGAAATATCTCTGTGAAGAGAGAGGCTGGAAATGAATGAAGCAACTTTGTGTCCTCACCAAATTAGTCCCTCCCTTCACCTTTTTCCTCTCATGCATGGATGTTGTCCATTAGGGGGTGGAAATGGGTGAAAAGCAGAATAAACCTACACCCCTAAAGCATATGTTGAGGAATTTCAGAAAGGCATGTTTGTTCAGGAGATTATGGTGTGAACTTAACTCCTGCAAAATTCCAAATATTCTGGGAAATTGATTGGCCATCTTTCATAGTGGGCTGTCAATTCAAGGGCTCACTTGATGAGGACCTAGTTGGCTTAGTGTTCCAGTTTGTTGTGGAAGATCCAGGGCACTCCAACCAATTTCCTTACATTGACTATTGGTAAGACCTAGTTCTATCCTGGCTGCCTTGGATACAAGACTGGGTTGAAGAAAACTGTAAAGTTATGATGGTATGTGTGATGGCTTCCACCAAATGCCAGCCAAGAACTGAACAACCCATACTGTCAGGAGAGCCTAAGGGGACCCCACTACTCTTATGTCCTACTGTACCACTCGTTGCCACATGGACTCTGGCTGCCCCACCTGCCATAACCCCACCAGAGTCTGTACCTAGATCAAAGACCTCACCAAGTCTAGTACCATGTGCGTCTCTGCATGTGGACAACTCACCAAGGCCACCAGTCCTAACCCCATATTCCCATCCCAGAAGATCAGACCAGCGGAAACAATCCCTCCCTGGAACAACACCGGGGAGCCCTGTAGATATCACTGAGGGAAACTAGGGGACCCATCTATTTTGATCAGGAAGGCCAGATCCTGGGAGGCCTGATGTTTTTTATACCAACCTTTTACCACTAAGGACCTCGTAAATTGAAAACACCGTACTCCCTTTTATATGGAGAAGCCCCAAGTTATGACTAAACTAATGCAGTCTATAATTCTAATCCATAAACCTACCTGGACAGACTGCTGCCGTCTCCTCCTGACCCACTTCAACACAGAAGAGTGTTGCAAAAGGCCCAGGCAGCCCTACAATGGCTAGAGGAGGTTGCCCCACTGGGACGCTAGGCATTCAGGCTAATACCTGGGCTCCCTTTTCTGGGGAGGACCCCAAATGGGACCCAAATGACTCAAGCATAAATGGAGGGCTCGTAAGGACTGAATGGTAGCAAATGTCCTTCTAAATGGCATAAAGAAGAGATGGGGGAGGCCATAAATATGAGTAAATCATCAGAAGGGCTCCAGGCACTCAAGGAGAGCCTGAACTATTTCTATGAGAGACTGTGTCAGGCATTTGTCTCTACGTTGCTTTTGATCCAGAGGTGCCTGTTAAACTAGGGGCAGTCATTGCAGCTTTCATAGGTCAGACAAAGGGGACAGCCAGCACAAGCTGCAAAAGCTAGAGGCCTTTCACTGGTTGAATGCTGGTCAATTGCTGGAATTAGCAACTAAGATGTTTTCCAACGGTGACCAGCTCGGTGCAAGGAAAGGACACTGGAAAATGCAAAAAAAAAAAAAAAAAAAAAAAAAAAAGGCATATTTGTTAGCTGCTACCTTCATGGACAGTTGAAATGCTCCTGGAAGGGTGACACCCAGGGATCAGGCCAGGGCCAAAAAGGGGAACAGCAGGGAGGATCTTTTTGCCCAGGACCAAAGCTAGGACAAAACAGTGTGTTCACTGTTGTCAAAAGGCCCCTGGAAATTGAGTGATCTCTGCATCTGGGTAATTCTCAATAGGATCTCAATCAGAAAGAAAGAAACCATATGGTCCAAGGCCAGTATCCAACACCATCATGGGCTCACGGACACGAAGATGATTATATGGGGCTAACCAACATAGAGGACTATGGAGAAGACCTGGACAGACGGGGCTTCATTTTGTTAGGCTCCAGAGCTTATGGTCTGAATGAATGTGGGGGGCTGACCCATCAACTTCATGGTAGATACTGGGGTGAAACATTGTGATGGCCCAATCTGTGGGCCACGTTTCACAGAGACAAACCACCAATGTGGGGGCCATGGGCAATCAGATATGCCATCCTTTCCCGCTGCCTCTACAATGTAATTTAGGCAGTCATGAACTCATCCATGAATTCCTATACCTCCCCCTCTCTGCAGTGGCTTTAATAAGCTGGGACCTGTTAGAAAGGCTTCAGGCTCAGATAACTTTCAACTCCCACAGACAAGCTGCCCTGATCCTACAAAGCCAGAAGTAAAGATTATGACTCTCACAATTCCCCAAGGGGATTAATGGTTCCTCTTCAGTCTCATGAAGGAACCACAAAAGGATCCTGAGCTGCCCTCAGAGTTCCGGGGCTGTTGACACTGGACAACCCACCAGGACTGGCCTGGAATTGTAGAACTAAAGCCAGGGGAAGAGCACATTCACCAAAAACACCATTTCATCCCTCTTAAGACACAGATGAGGATACCGAAGCACCTGGAGAGACTTCTAAAATATGGGATCCTGCGACTCTGTCCGTCATCTTGGAACACACCTCTCCTACCACTCCAAGAGCCAGGAACCAAGGATTATCAGCTGGTTCAAGACCTGTGTGCAGCAAACCGGGTCACCATCACCCTGTACCTGGTTGTCCCAAACTCATACACTCAATTGGGCCTTATGCTCCCCAAAGCTGTCTTTTTCACATGCCTAGACCTCATGGATGCCTTCTTCTGTCTCTGCCTGGCCCTGCAGACTCAACCACTCTTCACCAGTGGGAGAATCCTGAAAATGGTGGCAAGGGCCAGTTGACTTAAACTAGATTTCCTCAGAGGCTCAAAAGCTCCCCAACTAGTTTTGGCAATACACTAACCTCAGACCTAAGAACCATCCCAGGGGATCAACATGACTGTGTCTTCCTTCAGTATGTGGATGACTTACTGCTGGCTGAAGGCTCTTGGGAGGATTGCATTAAAAGAACTCGGTATCTCCTTATCCTCGTATGGGAGACTGGCTATAAGATCTAAAGAGCAAAAGCCCAAATCTGTCAAAGAAAGTCAAGGACCTTGTCTTTCACCTCTCCCAAGGGCAGTGCCAACTCTTTTGGAGAGAAAAGAGGCCATTTGTTCAATCTGGCCCTGTCGACTCAAAGTTAGGTTCAGGAGTTTCTCAGGTCCAGGTATCTGTGGAATTGAATATCTAACTTTTCTGTCTTGGCAGAACCCCGTTAAGAGACCACAATTGGATAAAAGCAGAAAAGATATTTGCAAATCACATATCAGATAAAAACTTAGTATCCAAAATCCATAAAGTGCTTATAAACCTTAACACCCCCCAAAAACAGGAAGAAATGGGCAAAAGACATTAACAGACACTTTTCCAAAGAAGACATCCAGATGGCTGAAAGACATATGAAAATGTGCTCATCATCACTCATCATCAGGGAAATACAAATCAAAACCACAATGAGATACCTCTTCACACCTGTCAGTATACTAAAATTAACAACTCAGGTAATGACAGATATTGGCAAGTATGCAGAAAGATGGGAACGCTTTTGCCCTGATGGTGGGAATGCAAACTAGTGCAGCCACTCTGGAAAACTGAATGGAAGACTTTCAAAAAATTAAAATTAGAACTACATTATTACCCAGCAATTGGACTGTTAGGTATTTATCAAAAGCATATAGGTATGCTCTTTTGAAGGGGCACATGCACCCCCAACATTTATAGCACTGCTATCCACAGTAGCTAAAGTATGGAAATAGCCCAAATTTCCATTGACAGATGAAAGCATAAAGAAGATGTGTGTACACACACACACACACACACACACACACACACACACACACACACACAATGGAGTATTACTCAGCAATCAAAAAGAATGAAATCTTGCCATTCACAATCATGTGAATGGAACGAGAGTGTATTAGTCTAAGTGAGATTAGTCAGTCAGAGAAAGACAAAATCATATTACTTCACTCATATGTATATTTAAGATACAGAACAAATAAAAATAAGAGAAGGGAAGCAAAAATTATATAAAAAAAGAGAGAGGAACAAAACATAATAGACTCTTAAATATGAAGAAGAATCTGAGGGTTGCTAGAGGAGTGTGGATGGGGACATGGGCTAAATGGGAAAGGAGCATGAAGGAGGACGCTTGTCAAGATGAGCACTGGGTGTTCTAAATAGGAGATTAATTAGTTTACTCCTGAAATCATGATTGTACTAGAGACTGTCTTGGATGCAAATTGAACAACAAATTATTTAATTTAAAAAATAAATATATCTAAGCAAGTGAGTTGAAAGTATCTTTATCTTGTTTATTGTAGTAAACAATAAGAACATAGGAATGTTTAATGCCATAACAAGTGAGAATTTTCAATTAGAACAGTACTCCTCAAATTTAATGTGTTTCCCAATCACCTATTATTTGATTAAAACACAGATTTGGATATAGTCGACCTAGGGTGCCTAATTTGGTGCTACTACATCTCTAACAAAGTCCAAGGTGATGCTGCTGCTCCTGGTCCAGGGACCACATGTTCAGGTGCAAGAATGTAGATTAGTAAGTGAACCTCATTTCCCCCCCCAGACCTCAGATTTTAGCTGGGATATTTGGGGCATATTCATAGAGAATGTAAAAATACATCATCAGAATGCAAAGATGTTGAACCAAAATTTTGCTTCTGATTTAGTGAAAATCAGAGTCAGTCCCAACCTAGTGACCTATTTCTTCTAAGGACATTTTTCAAGGCTTGCTTGACATCTTTGTTCCGCAGACTGTACATCAATGGATTCAGCACTGGACTTACAAAAGTGTAGAAGACAGCTATGATTTTGGATTCCTCAACAGTCTTATCTGTTGGTGATCTTACATACATGCAGAAGAGCGTCCCATAAAATAGGGTCACAGCCATCATGTGGGAGCCACAGGTGGAGAATGCCTTGTGCCTTCCTTCTGCCGATTTAATCCGGAGGATGGCACGAATAATGAAGGCATAAGACACCAGGATGATGCTAAGGGAGTTAGAGAGGTTGAAACTAGCTGATATGAACATGGCGTGCTCTTTGATGAAAGTATCAGAGCAGGAAAGCTTAATCAGGGGCGGGTCAGCACAGTAGAAGTGGTTGATGACATTGGATCTGCAGAAGTTCAAGCGAAAGGTCAGGATGGCCTGGAGCAGCCCATCTGAGAAGCCATAGACATAAGGAAATGTGGCCAGACAGATGCAGGTACGTCTG
>NC_043710.1:13007372-13018763 GCF_006229205.1 Suricata suricatta | reverse complement strand
AGCTGATATGAACATGGCGTGCTCTTTGATGAAAGTATCAGAGCAGGAAAGCTTAATCAGGGGCGGGTCAGCACAGTAGAAGTGGTTGATGACATTGGATCTGCAGAAGTTCAAGCGAAAGGTCAGGATGGCCTGGAGCAGCCCATCTGAGAAGCCATAGACATAAGGAAATGTGGCCAGACAGATGCAGGTACGTCTGGACATTTTCATACTGTAATGCAGAGGGTTACATATGGCCACATAGCGGTCATAGGCCATTGCCGCCAGCATGTAAATCTCAGTGAGGAGAAGCGCAATGAAAATGTAACATTGTGTAAAGCAGCCAACAAAGGTGATGGTCTTCTTTTCTGCTAAGAAATTAGTCAACATCTGTGGGGTTGCGTTTGAGGTGTAGCACAAGTCTACAAAAGCCAAATTAGTGAGGAAGAAGTACATGGGAGTGTGGAGGCGAGAGTCCAGTCTGATCAACAGAATCATGCCCAGGTTGCCCAAGAGGGTGACCAGGTACACAACCAGAAACAGCACAAAAAGGAGGAGTTGGAGTTCGGGGCGGTCTGTGAGCCCCAGAAGAATGAACTCCGTTATTGCACTGTCATTGGTGATGGACATTTTCTGAGCCTGCACCTGCATTGGAAACAATGGAAATAAAGCAGACAGGAAATCACAAATTATATGTCTGACTATTGAAATGATGTTTACCAATACATCTTCCATGGGTCATTCAAAATGAATATTATCATAAACAGAATTTATACTTAAATTAAGCCATTATTTCATTTGTCTTTGTATTGATTACTATATTTTTCTGTATACCTAAAGTTACATCTATAACTATAACCATAGGTAACTGTACTTAATACCTATTCTGTTATCCATGTTTACATCTGAGCTACATGTCCCCACTCAACCTTCAGTATTTTTTCTTTCAAACTGTTCTTTCCTGTAAGGCTCAGTATGCTTTATGCATCCAGCACACCTACATCCCTCTAATTCACTCTGTAATTCAGTCTATCACCTTTCTCTATCTTCTTTCCACTCCTCATACATCCTTTCCTTTGGGACAGGGACAAAGTCCAGCTCATTATCGAACTGTGACTTCTAAGCACACATTTATATCCTGAATTTTAGGAAAGAAAGGAAAGGAATAATGTAAGATTTAAAAATAGATTACTTATACATGTTTTACTCATCTCTGTATCCCAATATGATGATGTCATGTCCTCAGGAGAATTAAGAACTTTTTAAACTTTAGTCTACAATTCAATGCTTGGAAGGATTCTTAATTAAGAAAAGTCACAGAAAATTTTTTTAATTTACATTTTTTTAATGTTTTATTCATTTTTGATACAGAGAGAGACAGCGTATGAGAGGGGGTGAAAAGAGAGAGAAGGAGACACAGAATCTGAAGCAGGCTCCAGGCTCTGAGCTAGCTGTCAGCACAGAGCCTGACGTGGGGCTCGAACCCACAAACGTGAGATCTGACCTGAGCCGAAGTCGGAGGATTAACCAACTGAGCCACCCAGGCGCCCCCCAAAAAACTTTTTAAAGTACTCTCAGGTGGATACGGGGATCTTCCTACGTAATAATTATCCAGGAGATTATAATACAGATATTCCCAGATTCACAATTTTAAAAAGGACACTCACTTTTGTCTAATAAATTTATGGCAAATCAACGAGTGAAGAATCATCAATTAAATGACTTCTGACTTATCATTTTGAGAACAGTCTACAGCGATGACATACTTTGCTGATAAAGAAGTTTTGAATAGTTAGTATTTAGTTATTAATCACAACTTGTATCTATGTAGCGGGGTGACAAACCCTATGGCCTTCTGCTTCTCCTTTGCATCATAACCAGTTCTTAGTTTCCTATTACCTTCTCTCAAATGCTTTTTTCTTGCCCTTCTTCTTATATTCAATTTTTTGAAACCTGCACAATTCTCGCCTCTTTTCAAAATGAGTCACTGAAACTTACTTTCTGTATAGATTTTAGAGATCAATGACAATGTCTTTTTGTGCTTTAACTCCTTTATCCAGAGAGTAAGTGCTTAACACTTTTTGAGAACGCTTATATCACTTGCTGATAACGAGCAATGATCCATAACTGTGTGTTACTTCATGTCTTCATTTGTAAGTGAGAATAATGATATCTTTTCTGCCTCCCTCAAGAGACGTTGTGGACACCAAACTAGATGGTCATAAAATAAATATCATGTGATTAGGCACTGCTAATGCAAAAGGGAAAAAAACCACCTTCAAAATACATGACTTTCTGGCATTCACATACAGTGAGAAGAGACACATTAGTGCCAGAAAGTAATGGTGATAGAAATGGCATTGTTGTGGAGAAAAAGAAAATGGAGTTTTGTGGAGAGGGTGTTCAACATTTAAACAGTAACATCAGTGAAGTACATATGAAAAGGTGACCTTTTTTACAAAGAGACTGAAAGAGGATGAGAAAAAGCAATAAGCTTATTTTAAGAAAGGAGTCAAGGAAGAAGAAAGAACAGAGTTCTATATGCTATCTTTCTTTGAAAATGTTAGTGATGCGTGTATGTGTACAGATTTCAAGCAGAGGAGTTCAAAAGCCCAGGTTTAGATGTTTCATTAAATGTAAATGATTCACTTCTTTGAAAGCCTGTTTCATCTCAACCTGTGAGTTCTCACCAAGAATATCAATATCCAGGATGCCTGGGTGACTCAGTCAATTAAGCGTCCAACTTTACTCAGGTCATAATCTCATGGTTTGTGAGTTCGAGCCCAATCGCTCAGAGACTAGAGCCTGTATTAGATTCTGTGTCTCCCTCTCTCTCTCTGCCCCTTCCCCGCTCATGCTCTGTCTCTCTCTCTCTCAAAAATAAGTAAACACTAAAAATAATTAAAAAAAATAATAACAATATCGTCCAGTGCAGAACAGGATAGTTGCACCATCTCTTCAGGAAGTGTCTAGCAGGAAATTGCCTTTGAAACAGTTTATTTCTTTAAATGACACACATCAGCATGGTGGGTTAAGAGATGATTTCGTATTTGTCTGCACCCAGAAAACCCCTGAAAGAATGTAGATAGTGGTCCCCAGGACAGAGAAAATGGAAAAAAATCAAGATATGGGCATTTCAGATTTATAAAGACACTAGAGGAAATTGAACTTGGATTCATTTGCAGAAAACTTCAATTGTTGCATGTCATTTAATTACTGACTATTGGATATGAAATGGTCTTGACTTGTGATCTGGGTCACTTGTGTGGGAATCAGAAATATCCACTTGAAAGTAGAGCAGAAGTTCTGATAAGTGGGGAAAGGAAAAAGAACAAAAATGATGATGAATAGCATGTACTTACAGAGAAAGGACATCACAATGACCCAGCTGCCTGTATCAACCCCAAGCCAAAGGTGAGCATTCTGAACAATGGGTCGTTGGTTTAGTAGCTTACAACCAGGAGATCCTCTCCCTAATGGGGGAAGAATCAGCAAAGGAGGCTTACAAGGACAGAAGAAAGCTGCAAATGGTAAAACCCAGAATGAGGATTAACTACACAATGTACAGGCTCCAGTGTAAAATAAGAATGTAATTGATCATTGTTTAAAAATTATTAAGCATTTTAAGATGGTGACAGCAGAGCATAAAACCTTTCTAAACAGATTGGTCAACTGTACAACCGACTGAAGCTCGGTATTCACAGGGCAGAGACATACAGAACTGATGATGGGGTACAGAAGGTGATCACCCTTACCCTTATGAAAAGAAAAAGAAGGATAAAGGAATAAATCAAATAAAACCCCAGCAAGGATTCAGACCTACTGAGAATGTGCTAGAGAGCAACAGAGCTCAATATCCTAGCTGTTTAGAGAAATTTTGTAGCCCAATCAATTATAATGAATGACAAAAGACTTTGTTTCTGGGAGAAAAATGTGAAGCAAGAAAAAACTCTTAGAAGGATTCATTGAAACAATGGTCCTTAAACTTCTTTTTCCTTCTTTTTTGAAATATAAATCTCATGAAAAATTTAATGAAACCATTGAAACTATGGACCCTCAACTACAATAAGGGTACACTCTGATACCATGCCAAAAATTGGATAGATGATGGTGATAGATAGATGATAGATAGATAGATAGATAGATAGATAGATAGATAGATAGATAATAAATGTAAAGGGTTCATGGATTGCTTCACTCTAACCACAAGAACTCTTCAGTAGGGGTAAGCTTAATCTCTTGGCTGAAAATGTCCATGCATTTTCCTATGACAATAGAAATTTTACTTTTTCTTGTTCTTTTGCACCAGTGACAGTCTGCAAAATATCCTCCAGAGCAATCAATGGAAATTTCAATAAGCCTCTTGTCAGAAAAACTAACTGAGGTTCAAACTCAGGACCTGAGCACAGAAGGGATTACATAGGCATATTTCTAGCAAACAAAGTGCAAATTGCTGCACCTTAGTTTGAAACTTTAAGCAATCTCTTACTGACTAAAAATAAAGAATGTAAAAACACAAAGACTTACTTTTAATTGTGAAATGCACCTATTTTTTCGTCTCTGTTTGAGGAAGTTCACTGACCTTTTCTAAGCTATAAATGTCACTGCATTTATACCAGGATGTGGGAGGTAGGGTCAGGTCTTAAAGCAAGTCTCAAAAGGATTGTAGAATAGCAGCAATATGTGTTACATTGGGGATCATGCCTGTGGGGATTAATAGAGACAATTTGGGATCAGAAAGCTAATCATAGGACTTAGTCTTATTTTCCATAATTTCAGATTTCCTATTTGCCCTAAGAGCTCTGGGGAAGACACACAAAAATTTGCATCTTCAAATTTTGACAATGGTCTTATTTTCAGTTTTTTACTTTCACACTAAAACTGTTTCCTCTCTTAAACCAGAACTGTCAGAATGTCGCGTCTGATAAACATGGACGTCTTGGGGAGGGTCAGGCATAAGCAGCATTGTAAAACACACAGGTCATTAGCAAACGCCTTGGTGAGCACTTGCTATGTGTGGACAGCTTTCATGTAGGTAATTTAATGTCCTCAAAATAACCCTAAGGGGAAAGGATTCCATCCAGAAAAGACACAGACTCCATTAAAGGAGCACTGAGGGACGAACTCCCCCAGTGCACCTAAGTGGCAGGTAGAGTTTGATGCCCATCCTCACATATGGAGTGGACTCTGTTTTTATTTGAAAATAGTTGCCATTCCTCAACCTGCAGTCACACTTTGTCCTTCTGTCCATCTCTGGCTGTAAATTCCCTGAGCTTTCCCTTCAGTTACCATCTTCCTCACTCCCAGCAGATCCAATGCTTCTGGCAGTAGGAAAGATTCAAATGGATGTATTCTCCAAAGATGCTTTCTCTGCCTCTGTAGAACCAAGACTTACCTCCCTCCTCCATGTGTTCTCAGTGTTCTTCCACCCTTCTAGTCTAACACATTCTGTTTAATTTATTGCCAATATCTCTTGACACTGCTACATTGCATCCTTATGGGCAAGAACTATGATCTCTGCAGATAGCAGGGGCCCTGGGATATGATCGTTGATCAACAGGTACTTGCTGAATAACTTAAGAAGTGTACAATGTGTACTTAGTTTTGTGAATCCACAGCAAGTCTTGGTTATCTCTTCCTGATAATTTCAAGTTTTATTGAACATACTTCCTTCTCCCTCAAAAATGAAAACTGCAGGCAGACAAAGTAGAATAAGTGATGAATTTATTTAAGAAACTACAAGAAAGAAATGACAATGGGAAGCATTGAACACTTACTATGTGCTGGGTATTAGGCCTAGCACCTTACAAGCATTAGTTTATTTATTCCTCATACAATTCTGTAGAACATTAGCACTATTATTTTCATTATACAGATGGTAAACTGAAGCAAGGAGAGGTTAGGCAGCTTTCCCTGGTAGACGCAAATAATAAGTTGTGAGCCTGGCATTCAAACAGGCCATTCAATAGTCCTTGATATCATGTTGTCGATAGTTTAGCATCAAAACAAGTTCATACCATGCTAAATATTCTCCAGATTTACTGGCATTCCTTCATTCATTCAGAGTTAACAAGCATTTAGAGGAAGCTTTGTATTTACCGCTGTACTATCAGTGTAGAGAATATAAGAGAAAGTCAAATACATGTGTCCTTAAAGAGTTTCTGCTTCATGGTAGGAGCGATGAGACAGGAATATGTAAAGTTTCACTGTGCAGTTTTCTTTTTTCTTCAAATTTACACTTTTAAAACGTCTTATTTAGTGAATATGCAGTGCAATATAGGTTTCAGAAGTAGAATTCAGTGATTCATCACTTACATACAGCCCCAATGCTCATCACACAAGTGCCCCCCTTAATACTCATCACCCTTAAGCCCATCTTGTTCCCACATCCCTCCAACAACCTTCAGTTTGTTCTCTATCATAAAGACTCTCTTGTTGTTTATTTCCCTTTGTACTCCTTCTCCACATCCCATATGCTCATCTGTCTTGTTTCTTAAATTCCACATATGAGTGAAATCATACAATATTTGTCTTTCTCCAATTGACTTACTTTGCTTAGCTTTATACATTCTAGCTCCATCCACATTGTTGGAAATGGTAAGATTTCTCTCTCTCTCTCTCTCTCTCTCTCTCTCTCTCTCTTTCTCTGGCTGAATATATTGATAAATTCCTAGCCAGACTTATAAAAGAGAAAGAACTCAAATAGATAAAAATTTCCAATGAAAGAGGAAAGATCACAAATAACATCACAGAAACAGAAACAATTATTAGAGAATACTATGAAAAGCTATATGCCAAAGAAAAGGGCAGTCTAGAAGAAATGGACAAGTTTCTAGAAACACACACTGACAAAACTGAACCAGGAAGAAATAGAAAATTTGAACAGACCTATAGCCAGCAAAGAAATTGCATCAGTCATCAAAAATCTCCCAACAAAAAAGAACCCTGGGCCAAATGGCTTCCCAGGGAACTTCTACTAGATGCTTAAAGAAAAGTTAATACCTATTCTTCTCAACCTATCTATCTATCATCTATCTCAATATAATTATAATTGTAGTCAAATATAACAGCCCATTTTTAAATGGTTTATTATTAATTGATAATTTATTATCAATCATATATACTTCCTCATGACACCATATAGGATAGAAGCAGGAGTACCCATGTAAAATATTCTATAATTCTTTTATTATTCCAAGAAAAGTGTGACTAAGGAAGACTCAGTTAAGTCATTATGTCTAACCAAATTTTTTAAAAATTTACTAAAAATAAGGATGCTGGGTGGCTCAGTCGGTTATGCGCCCGGCTTCAGCTCAGGTCATGGTCTCGTGGTTAGTGGGTTTGAGCCCCACGTCAGGCTCTGTGCTGACAGCTCAGCTCAGCCAGCCTGGAGCCTGTCTTCATATTCTGTGTATCCCTTTCTTTCTGACTCTCCCCTGCTCACACACTCTCTCTCTCAAAAATAAATAAAACATTTTAAAAAATTACTAAAAATAGAAAGTACAATGTATCATAATCTTAAAAAGTAGAACAAAAAAAACACCAAAAAAAGCTTAAAGAACACAATTTAATTCATGAGCAGAAAGAGGGAAAACGCAGAGTAAATGTTTTCAAGATACAAAATACTTAGAAAATATTCCCAAATATGTATATTTATAATAAAGTATGAAATTCAGTAATTATAAGGACTCAGGGCCTGAAAGTCAAGGGGAGAAATGTATATCATAGGCATCAACTAAGTGAAAACAATAAAAAATACTGCTGAAGATCTCTGCATATCAGGCAAAATACACTTTTAGGTTTTAATCATCAAATTTGGGAAAGAATGTACAAAATGATAAAAAGGGATAAGACTCATTCGTTAGCTGACATGTGCTAATAAAATATGCAAAAATTACAAACAGAAATTGATAAATTCACAAACATTCCTCTCAGTTTTTATATATGAGACAGTAAAACATTTGTAGGATACTGCAAATCATAAAAAAAAATATTCACTGGATTGATCTTGATCTCATAGGACCCTTCTTTGCTCAGCTTCTATTTCTTCTGAGAGTAATTTTTGACACCATTGACTTCCAAAACTTGTATGTCTCAGGAGAAAATGCCAAAGATGAGCAGTAAAGTATCACGAAATGGATGGATGGATATGCAAATTATCCATCAGGAAATGGACCACCTGTAATGCCTGATAAGGAAAGTAACACAACACCTCATTTCTGTTGCTATTTTCCCAATGAGCTCTTAAATCTGGAAATCACAGCTTCCAGTTTAGAAACTGGCCTAGTTGGGGTAAGACACAAAAGATAATCAAGACATGCAGAACTTATGACAAACTGCAAAATATATTAAACCTAGGCAAGAAAGATCTGCAACAGCAAGTAGCAAAATCAAAGGGTGGACACAGCACTAAATATAGACTATAAGTACTTTATTTCTTTCTCCATCTTGTAGCCACCATCACTGGCTCAATTAAGTTGGTATCATGTTCCTTCTGAGAAAATAATGGACACAGACTCTGTAGAGAATAAGATATTTCTGTATATTCTAAAGTCTTCTGTCAAAGACCCTTCCAAAAAAAAAAAAAAAAACTCTAACATTTCAAGCCTCCAGATGAGAAGTAAGGTTATTTTTTAAAACCAGTTTGCAATAATGAGGGAATGGACAACTTGGTACTTAAAAAGAGAACCTAGTAAAAGACTGATACAAATAGGAAAACTTGATACATGGCAGAATTTTCACAGAAAAAGGTATCAGCTATTGAAAACACAGAAAATTCATTCTTTTCATTACAAAATCAGAAGTAAAGTCTGTTTTGCAACAGTTATAATATTAAGAAAAATTAAATCTTAAATATGCAAAAGTAAAACTTGAAAGCAATGAAAGAAAATATAACAGAATATCTTTATAATAGGAAAGAATTGTTTAGAAAAAAACATATAAAGCACATGTGTGAAGAGAAGATTAATATTTGAGCCACACTAAAATGAAAAACTTCTATACCACCAAATATATATCCTGCACAAAAGTGAAGTACAAGCTACAAACAAGTTGAAGTCTTTGCATTATGTATCTTAAAAGGTTAGTATCTATTATGGGATATATAAGGAACTGTTGCAAATGTACAAAATTAAGATAAAATAACTCCGCTGGGAAGTGAACAAAGAATATAAACATATAAGTGAAGAAAAGAAAACTTTTTAATTAGCATCAAAGCACTTAAAAACACTTTATTTCACTTGTAATAACAACCCAAAAGCTCAAGAAATACATTAGAATCCATTTTGCACCTATTAGTTTGGAAGACATTTTGAAAGCCTGACGGTATATAGTAATTGACAAGAATATGGAGTAAAGACCAATCTCACAAACTCTTTGTGGGAGAGCACTTGGTAGACTAATTTGGCAATATCTACTTAATGTAAAGATACTCTGTTTTTATGACCCAGAAATTAGCCTCCAGGGGGAATGTTCATGGAGGAACTCATGAACTGGTCCACACTCAGAATTTCAGAGTAAAATGCTTTGCTAGATTTTCATATTATCAAGGAACAGGAAAACGGTATTCCCTCATCAACAGTAGAATGGAAAGATAGATTGTGGCATATTAATATACTGACATAGACTATATCATTGACAGTTCATGCTCCATGAATCAGCATGGAAGATCCTAACAAGATTTAGTGAAAATAGAATAACTTGCAGAAAGATAGTGTGATTTCTTTCATAACAAAGCTTTTTGAATTTTTTTATCATTATTAATTTTTAGAGAGAGAGAGAGAGAGAGGGTGAGTGGGGGAGGAACAGAGAGAGAGCAGGATACAGAATCCAAAGCAGTCTCCAGGCTCCAAGTTGTCAGCACAAACTCCTATATAAGGTTCGAACTCATGAACTGCGAGACCATGACCTGAGCTGAAGTCGGACACTCAACTTACTGAGCCACCCAGACACCCCATAACAAGTTTTAAATCTGCCAAAATAATAGTATATAATTCTATAGTTACAGGAACATCAGCAAATGATAGAACTCTGCATAGGGGTAAGAAACATTAAATTCAAGTGAGAGTTGAGTGTAGGGAATGGAGAGAGGAACAGAATTAAGTAGGGAGGGTTCAATTTGAGAATATCTTATAATGTGAAATAATCTGGACCAAAAGTGGCCCATATGAAACTATAATAATGATTAGTTACACTTACATGGAGGTCTTTACATTATTTTCTATTTTTTGGTACATGTTGGAAATAGTTCATAATAAAATAAATACAAGTGAAACCAGCAAGCCAGTTTTATGATGAGAGTATGAGGGTGAATATTAATTTAAAAAACAAAAATCATCTAAGGAAACTCTTCCATTCCATCAAAAGCCTTATGAATGAGGATTACACTGAACCAGTATTATCACTTCAGGATATTTTTTCCATTTTTTTAATACACATTTTAAAAATTCTTTTAAATGTTTATTTATTTTTGAGAAAGAGAGAAGAAAAGGGATAAGGGAGAGGGAGAGAAAGAGGGAGCAGAGAATGCCAAGCTGGCTCCCTGCTGTGAGTCCATAGCCCAACATGGGGCTCCAGCTTAGGAACAGTGAGATACTGACCTGAACCAAAATAAAGAGTCAGGCACTTAACCCACTGAGCCACCCAGGTACCCCTAAGGATACTCTTAGGGTAATCTGAGATACCCCAAGATCTTTATTACTACATAATCTGTATAAACACAAAAAGAAAAAAAAAGTACCTGCTATGGTTGAAAGTTTTTGAAAATCAGTTTGAAAATTCATAAACAGTATAAAAATTGAACATGTGATCATTGACATAGTATCATTTGGTAATTCTGTTTGATTTTTTTGTCACTTTGTACCAGTATGAATTTATTGGTACCATCTTTGTTCTTTGTTGATTTATAGAGAAAGAGCAATGCCTCTGGTCTTGTCTTTCAGTTGCTATGGTGTATTTGTTGTTCCTCACTGAGATGACACTTTATTTTTTTTTATGTTTTTTTTAAATTTATATTTGAGAGACAGAGAGAGAGAGCACGAGCAGGGGAGGGGCAGAGAGAGAGTGAGACACAAAATCTGAAGCAGGCTCCAGGCTCTGAGCTACCTGTCAGCGCAGAGCTCGATGCCGGGCTCGAACCCAGGAACTGTGAGATCATGACCTGAGCCGGAGTCGGACACTCAACCAACTGAGCCACCCAGGCACCACTGAGATCACACTTTAAATGCTAGCAAATATTTTAATATATTTTTCTAAATGCCATATGCAAATTATCAAAGACAATGAGTACATAATGACAGAAAGGGATTTGCTAAATTTAAATGTTCATTAGTTGGTAAAATAATAAGATATATTACATACCTGTAACCAAAGCCTCTACTTTATTTAACAAATTTCTTTTGGAAAACTTTCCTG
>NC_043710.1:13002112-13007272 GCF_006229205.1 Suricata suricatta | reverse complement strand
GTCTGGACATCTTGCTACCATACAACAAGGGTTTGCAGATGGCCATGTAGCGGTCATAAGCCATCACTGTCAGCATGTAATAGTCCGTGATCACCAGCGCAATGAAGAAGTGGAACTGTATAAGGCAACCAAGGAAGGAAATGGCTTTTCTCTTGGATAAGAAATGAACCAGCATCTGTGGAGCGACATTGGTGGCATAACAGAGATCCACGAAAGAGAGGTGACTGAGGAAGAAGTACATGGGAGTGTGAAGTTTTGAATCGCTTCTGATTAACAAAATCATGCTCACATTGCCAACTACTGTGATGAGGTAGATGAGTAGGAAAACCACAAAAAGGACAGGCTGCAGCTCGGCTCGATGCGTCAGTCCCAGGAGGATAAACTCAGTCACTGCTGTGTAGTTTGTCTGTAACATGGTGTGTGCGTGGCTTCAAATGAGGACTGAAAGAAAGCAAATAGAAATGCACGTCTTGTCATATGATCTGTTGCCCCCATCATGTCCTCTGATAGTTCTTCTCTGAAACATGTAAGTTTCATGCACTATAAAGGAATGGTCTAGTAAGCCTGTAATTGACATTTTACACATCTAAATTAGTAGAGAGCTCTTTTAATAATGGCATCATATTCTAAATACTTTTCTTCAAGTCCCTTTGTATTGAAAAGACTTTATCCTCTTGGCAAGCTATATTACATTGGTTCACTTACGATTTCCTCAAATGTTGCTGATTTTGGACATTGCAATCCATTGTCTCTCAATATATATTTGTTGAGGTATATAAATCATCATCATCTGTTTTTTGCAGGAATGATGCATATCCCTGTAGAACTAGCCTTTGTCCTCCTGCCCCATGAACTCAAGATCTTTTCAAGCAGTTTGTTCCCTCATGTTGTAATTCATGTCCTTTCTCTCGGTGTCTTCTCTACTCAGGTCATCCCATATCACCAAACTTTAGTGAACATGTAGGACTCAGTCTAGGATCTTCTTTGCTTTGGGTATCATTGCCAAAAATCAGGGCCAAAACTTGGCTCATGAGACACAAAAGTCAATCATGTTTTTGGTATAAGAAAAGATACCAAAAACAGTACATAAGTATATATATATGTATATATAACTATAGTTATAAATATACCTATACGTACTACATAAACTAGTACTAGTACTATTTACATAGTTTAGGTACTTATATATAGTTTATGTACTATATATATGTAACTATATATATAACTATATATAATTTATGTTCTATAATACACACACATACATATACATGTGTATGTATGTGTGTGTGTATATGTGTGTGTGTGTATAACACATACACATACCTATATATCAGTGATATCAAGCATTCATTGAGTGAGAGATTAGGAGAAACAATATGTTAAAAGACTCCCTGGTGTGGGAAGAAGAGACAATAATGAAAAAAAATTAACAAAAATATCCATGCATGATAATAATTCCATTACAACTCCACATCCTTTTAACTATCAAAAAATTAAGAAAACTTCTGTAACATAAATTCTATTTAGGTTTTTCAATACACGTAAATCGTCTTACTGAAATAATAATCATAGTAATATTACAACTGAGAGAAGACATTAAGATACCCTCAAGTGCCTCTCCCCACATTTCTGCAGGATAAAAGTACCATAAATAACATTGGGAAAACTCACACTGTTTTTCAATAATACACACTAAGGTATGGCAATGTCATACTGCCTCTTACTAAGAGCTATGAGGCCAGGGATGGACAGAGATCACTCTGTAAGGAATTTTCTAAATGTCTTTCTCCAACACCTGTCCATTGCATTATCCCATCCTGCACTTTTGGGCTTTGGACTTAGTGACCAGGGTAATAAATGTAAGACAAGTCACCTAAATGAATGTAATTGTATTTGTTTTGTATATTTCTAAGTTCTTAAGATTAATTATAATAAAAGACAAGTACTTCATGGTGTTGGGATGGTATTCTTAATATCTATTGACACATTAATCAAGAGTCAAAATAATTATTTTGACTCTTATCCCTTTATTTGTTACTGTGTTAGTGAGGCAATACAAACTTGATCCTTTCAGATAATTTAATGGAGTACTTTGTGACACTAACTTTTCTTTAAAGAGAGCACAACTTTCTACATGATTTGAGCAAACCAAACAAACAAACAAAAAGGAAGAGTTTGTAGGAGGACAGAAGTGGCTCTGGGGATACCTGGGGCTCTGTACACTTGACATTCACCCTCACCCTGAGACCCTGTCATGTAGATGCTTGCTGTAACTACCCAGCCACCCAAAGAGTTAGAAAGTTGTCCTCTTCTTTAGTAAGGATTATGACTCCTTTACATGTGGCAGTGGTTCAGTTTGAAGTGGAAAAAGACTTAGAGGAAGTATTTTCATAAATGCATTTTTGTTCACTTAAAACATTAGTATAGATTATAAAGTTGAGCGTGACCAATTCTCTATGAAAGGGGTACAGAGTATTACATGGCATCATGCTAATAATTATAAAATCATAGAGTAGTAATATTAACTTGGAAGGAAACAAAATGATATTTACTGCCATCCTGTTAGTTTTCTTCATAGAGCAAGAGACAGTATGCATGGGTATGCAAGCGTTATGAGAATCAGCAAGCGTTAGAGATATTGCATGCATAAAATTTGGTTCTGATAACTTCCTTGTATGAAATATTTAATTCAGGTAAAACGTTTAATATGTCTGACACAAAGGAAACACTAAGTTGTAGCTACTGTTATAGTGGGTGAAAAATCCAGGTCTAGGCTAACATGAAACTCAACATCAAAGTGTGACTGTAATGGACAAGAGTTTATCTAATCTCTAGCTAGAACCTCAGTGGCACCTGGAACAGTGCTTTCCCAAATGGAGCCAATTATTAATTATATACAAAATGAATGTTTTTTTCTGGTCTAGTTTCCTTTCCATTTTAACAATAATTCTGTTGTACATGTATAAATACTTTACTCCTAGTAAATCATTAGAATTGAAATCAACAATTTTGTTAATTCATTAGAAAAGAAAATTCAGCCAATAATTTGATTTTTTGTTGACTAAAATATTTCTAAATATATTTTTCCAAAATATAGTTTAGGGGCACCTGGGTGGCTCAGTCGGTTGGGCCTCTGGCTTCGGCTCAGGTCAGATCTCACATTCGTGGGTTCGAGCCCCGAGTCGGGCTCTGTGCTGACAACTAGCTCAGAGCCTGGAGCCTGCTTCCTGTTCCGTGTCTCCTTCTCTCTCTGCCCCTCCCCCTCTCATGCTCTGTCTCTCTCTGTATCAAAAATAAATAAAACATTAAAAAAATTCAAAATATAGTTTAACAACACCCAATCCTACCTGTGAAAGAAAAGTGATTTTCCAAGGACAACATGGAGAGAAGCTTATACACTGTTATAGGTTTATAAACTGTTTACAACAGAATTATCACACAGGCACCAAATCCCTATGGTTTAATTTTCTCTAACAGCAATTCATTCAGATTATGTACAGTCACTAACTTATTCTGTTGCAAATGCTAACCAAGCTCATTGAGGACCTGATTTTTGCCCATTCCCCCATATCAACAGGGAATCAAATCTCCTGAGAGTCACAAAGCAATGGGATTCCTCATTTGTTTTCAATTATGCTTGAATGTCTTTCTATTCTTTGACTGGGGGAATAATAGTTTCTCTTTTTTACAGTCTGTCAAGTAGAATGGTGCTTGGTGTACAGAGAAAGTTTTGGAGTCTGGAATGCCATTGGAAGATCAACTAAATTAGGTTGATCTTGGACTCATTATTTCCTCATTCTGAGCATGGTGCTTTATCTTGTTACTAGGAATAATCCTCCACAGCTATTATGTCCTGTGGGAATGGTACTGACACACACATAATGTAGCTGTGCTGGGGTTCTCCCTTTGTCACCCTCTCCCACCCTGACCCACACTGCCTTTTCTTCTCTACTTTCCTTTGTCCCCTGGAGTTTAACCCTTATGCAGCACATCAATAGAACTCCTTTGGTGGGCAGTTTCAGCTGAGTTTGGCCACTGGGAGGAACCAGCAGGATGTCAGAAGAGAGAGAAAGAGAAAATAGTTCAATTTAATTCCCATTCTCTCCCAGATTCACAACAAAGGTGCTAGAGTGGCTGCATCCCTGCAAGCCAAACTCCTGCTGAGCTGTGTGTTGGGAAAGAAGGTGTCCAGGACCTGCTTCCTGCTTCTGGCTCTCCTTGGGTCTGGTGATTGTAGTCACTGCCTGGTGGCTTCAGAACAAGGGATGGACGCTGCTTTCTGCAGTTGGCCTCTAGATGTTTCTTCAACTTCCTTGATCGATTTCTGTAACTTTGCTTGTATTCCTTTAAATTCCCTTCAAATAAACAATCTGAAGGAAATGATGTTTTATGCTATATCCCTAATCCAGGTCAGACTTGCACACAGTAATTATTCCATAATGCTGCAGTGGAAGTAGTAGCACAAATACCAATTATTTTAATAATGATTATTCATTTTGTTAAAAATTTGGGCTATACCTGTGTTTAGAAGATTCTGGCCTGGAGCATAAAATGAACCCCCTTGTGGATCCTGACTCAACTGAGGACTACATATATGAGTCAGATATTAACATTACTAGCATTATTCAAGTAGGCTTAGATTGAAAATGTGGCTTAGGCTTGCTTTTCTGTTCCTTTCCTCTGAACTGAAGTCACCCAGACACAATAGCACACAGGCATAGCTCTCTTGCTCTCTTTCTCTTTCCAATTCCATGACCAGTCAGCACATCTGATTGAGATGAGACACGTTTATGAATCACATAGAGAATAGGAAGCCTCGTACTGTTGGCCAGGCAGCAGCAAGGATCCTGTCCATAATCCCACCAATCTGTACTCACCCTACTTAGATATGTATGTGGAGGATATAGTGAATGGAATCCAAAATGTGTTTTTCTTTGTAACTTTATTTTTTATTTTTTTTAGAATATAACACTATTTTTTAACATATGCAATTATTTTCCATCATTTACAATACAGTAGTTACAATGACACTCCAAACGGATAAGCAAAGTAAAAAATCAGAACCCCAACTTCTATTTCATGTAATTAGACTTATACAGAAATTAGAAGGTTAAGTAACAACTAGTTAATCACCTAATTTCACAGCTATCTGAAGTGGCA
>NC_043710.1:12985876-13002012 GCF_006229205.1 Suricata suricatta | reverse complement strand
CCTGCTTAATACCTTTCCTTAAATTCCACCTCTATACTAAAATATACTTGAGGTCCATGCAAAAAAGTAGCTACCTTTTATGTAGGAAATGGATGATTAAGTCTTTGGTGTTGTAAAATGTCTTTTAAAACCTTATACCCCAGAGTCACTTACAAACTTCTGCCTCATCCCTTGTTATCATCTTGGCACACTCTTTCCAGAAGCCTCTGGGTCATTACTGACTATGCTCACTCTCTCCCAGAGCCAAATATCATGTTCGTGACTTTTCAAAACATTTCTATTTTTTATTTTGATGATTTAAAAAATCCATTTATTCCATAAAACATATTGAGTGAATACTATATTGTCTCTGGCAGTAAGTAAGGCTCAAATAGATGTTGTCTCAAAAGATGCTTTCTCTGCCTCTACAGAACCGAGTTTGTCCTCCTTTTAGTTTGCTGCCCCCATGTTTGTCTAACACCCTCTGCTTAATCGCCTGTCATAACTCTTCTGCCACCACTATATTGTAAACCCCTGCAGGCAAGAATAGTGATCTCCACAGGGAGATCAATAGATACTTGGTGAATAACTAAAGAAGGGTGCAATGTATGCTTAATTCTATAAATACACAACTCTTGCTTATCCTCTCTCTGGTAACTTCATCAAGCATACTTCTGTCTCCCTCAAAAATGAAGTCTGTAGGGAGATGAAGTGGTATAAGTGACTAACTTGTTTTAGAAACCACAGGAAAGACATCAGAACAGGGGTAATTAATGATAAGTGATAAGCGTGGAATATTTACTATGTGATGGGTCTTAGGCTTACCACTATACACACATTAGTTCAGTTATATCTTACACAATTTCATGGGTTGTTAATACTATTAGCTTTATTTTACTAATAAAGCTGGGAATAAAGATGGGAAACCAAGGCAAAGAGAGATTAAGTGACTTTCCCTGGTAGATGCAAATAATAAATTGTGAGCCTGGGATTAAAACAAGCCAACGATAGTCCTTGATATCATGTTATTTATACTTTAGCAAAGAAATGCGACAAGCTCACACCATGCTATATATTCTCCAAGATTAGTGGCATTCATTCACTCATTCATTCACTCATCCACCCATCTATAGTGTTAAAAACATTCAGGGAAAGCCTTCTACTTACCATTGTGCTCTCAATGTGGAGAGTATAAGAGAAAGTCAAAAGATTTGTGTCCTTGAAGAGTTTCTGCTTCATGCTGGGAGGGATGAGAGAGGCACACATAACGTTTCACAATCAGGTGTTGATTTGTTAAGAATTCTCAAAGATTGGGGCACCTGGGTGACTCAGTCAAGCGTCCGACTTCGGCTCAGGTCATGATCTCGTGGTTCATGGGTTCATGCCTCATGTCGGGTTCTGTGCTGACAGTTCAGAGGGTGGAGACTGTTTCAGATTTTGTGTGTGTGTGTGTGTCTCTCTCCGCCCCTCCCCCAATTGCACTCTGTGTCTCTCTCTGTCTCTCAAAACTAATCATTAAAAAATTAGAAAAAGGAAAAGAATTCCTGAAGATCACGTTAGCAAGTAGCATAGAGTAGGGCTTGCACTCAAATAGCCACAATCCAAAGGGAATAACAATAGTGTATTAGCAAATACAAATTTATTGAGAACCACCTATATTCAAGGTTTGAGGAACACGCTGGCTTTAACATCATCAGCAAAAGCAGACAGGGGCTTTGCCCTAGGACCTGACAATTGGCAGATGAGACAGTCATGAATCAAAGTTACTTAGAAAACACAATTTAATTCATGTTTGCAGAAAGGGGAAAAAAAGACGAAGAAAAAATTTTTAAATGCAAAATAAGTTGTTATAAAGTATATCTAAGTATGTGTATTCACAATAAAATATGAAACTCAGTAATTTAATGGACTTAGGGCCTGAAAGTAAAGAAGATAAAAACATATATAATAGGCATCAAGCAACCTAAAACAATAAATATACTACTGGTAATATATGAATATCAGGCAAAAAAAAAAAGCACTTTTAGATTTTAATCGCCAATGTCGGGATAAAAATTTTAAAAATGATATAAGGAATAATACTAGTTCTTTATTGGACATGAGCTAACAAAGTAGGGAAAATTACAAACAGAAATAAACAAAACCACAAGCATCTCTCTCCATTTTTATATATGAAGCAATCAAACATTCATAAGGATATGGAAGATTAAAAAAAACAAAGAACAAACTCGATTGACCTGGACTTCAGAGGGCTGTGCTTTGCCCAGACAATCTATACTGAGAGGAATTCCAACAAAATGGACTTTCAAAACTTGTAGTGTCAGGAGAAAATGCCAGTGATGAGCAGTAGGGTGCCATGAAATGGATGGACATGCAAATTGTCCAGGAGAAAGTGGGCCACCTATAATTCCTGAAGAGGAAAAATCATAACACCCCACTTTTGTTGCTTAAATCTAGATATGGTACATTCAGACTTGAGAAATGGATCAGTTTGGGCAAGAAAGGAAAGAAGACCAAGGCATGCATAACTGATGACAAATTGAAACATATTTTAAGCCATAATAAGGCAGATCTATGATGGCAAGTACCAGAATACAAGAATGGACATAGACCTAGTATCAACTATGAATAATTTTTTTCTTGCCCTTCTCATTGCCACCAGCATTGGCTCAATGAAATTGATATCCTGTGCCTTCTGAGAAAATAACAAACATAAACCCTGGAGACAACAAAGTATTTCTATACATTTTAATGGTATCTTCTGTCAGAGATCCTTCAAGAAAATTCTCTAATATTGAAGCTTTCAGACGAGAGTTGATAAAACTATCTTTATAAAAATATTTTGCCTTGATGAAGGAATTGACAGATTGGTCCCACAATAGAGAACCAAGAAACAAACTGATACAAACATGAAAGCTTTATACATGAAAGAATTTTTACTAAAATCTTTTTTAAATGATTATTTTAACTTTAGTGGTCCCTGGGTGGCTCAGTATGCTAAGCACCAAACTTTGACTCAGGTCATGATCTTATGGTTTGTGAGTTCAAGCCCCGTTCTGGCTCTGTGCTGACAGCTAAGAGCCTAGAGCCTGCTTCTGATTCTGAATCTCCCTCTCTCTTGGACCCACCTCCACTTATACTTGGTCTCTCTCTGTCTCTCAAAAATGAATAAATGTTTTAAAAAATTTAATTAAAAAATAAAATAAATTTTAAAAAATTTTAAGTTTATTTATTTACTTTGAGAAAGCCAGAGACATGAGTGGTGGGGAGGGGCAATGAGAGAGAGAGAGAGAGCATCCCTAGCAGGCTCTGCACTGCCAGGGCAGAGACTGATGGGGGACCCATACACATAAAGCTGTGAGATCATGACCTTACAAGATTTGGACGCTTTACCAACTGAGCCACCAGACACTACTTTACTAAAATCTTATTAAGAACCATATGGAGTGTTTAAAAGATGGAAAATTAATTATTTTCCTAAAAAATTAGAACAATAATTATATTGCAACATTTGTAATGCCAGGAAAAATAAAGGCTTAAATATGCAAAAGTAAAACTTTAATGCATTGAAAGAAAATATAACAATATCTTTATAGTAAGAAAGAACTGTTTAGACAAAACATACAAAACACAAGCATAAAGAGAAGATTAACATTTGAACCATATTAAAATGAAAAATTTCTATACCACCAAAGATATGCACAAAAGTGAAATACAAGCTACAAACAGGTTGAAGTCTGTGCATTGCATATATCATTAATAGGTTAGTGTCTAGTATAGAATATATAAGGAGCTATTGCAAATGTACAAAATAAAGAGAAAATAACTCAGCTGGAAAATGAACTAAGAATATAAACATACAACTGAAAGACAACTTTTCAATTAGCGTCAAAGCACTTAAAAATACTTTGCTTCACTTGTAATGACAACACAAAAGCTTAATAAAAATACGTTATTATCAATTTTACAAGCATCAGATTGGAAGACATTTTGAGAGCCTGACAGTATATAGTGATTGACAAGACTCTGCAATAAAGACCAATCTCACACACTGTTTGTGGGAGAGCACTTGGTAGACAAAGTAGGCAACATCTACCAAATGTAAGGATACTCTTTTCTAATGACCCAGAAATTAGCCTCCAGGAGGGAACTCTTGAACTGGTCCACACTCAGAATTTCAGAGTAAAATGCTCTGCTAGATTTTCATATTATCAAGGAGCAGGAAAAATGTATTCCCCCATCAATAATAGAATGGATCAATAAATCTTGACATATTTATATACTAACGTAGACTATATCAGTGGATGGATGAATCTAACAAGGTTTAATGAAAATAGAAAACTCGCATAAGGATGGCATGACTTCATTAATAACAAGGGTTAAATCTGCCAAAATAATATTATAGAATTTTATGGATACAGGAACACCAGCAAATATTAGAACTCTACATAAAAATAAGAAATACTAAATTCACATGAGAGTTGAGTGCAGGGAATGGAGAGAGAAATGGAATCAGGTAGGAAGGGCTCAATTGGAGAATAGCTAAGTATGTGAAATATTTGAAGCAATACTCACACATGTGAAGCCTTAATAACAATTAGTTCACTTGCACAGGCAGGCTTTACATCATTTCCGAATTTTTGATGTATGTTGGAAACAGTTCATGATAAAAAAAAATACAAGTGAAACCACAAGACTAGTTCTATGATGAGTGTGAATATTGATTAAAAAAAAAACCTTACAAGGATAATATGCCATTCCATCCACAAGCCTTATGACTAAGAATTCCACTACATCAGTATTATCATTCTAAATATTGTTTGGAGTAACAATCTGAGATACATAAAATCTTCTTTGTTATGTGACTTTTGTAAAGAAAAAATAAATAAAACTTATTGCCTACTCTATTGAGAAGATTCTGGATATTAGTTTGGAAATTATTAGGCACTATAAAAATCAAACAGATGGGCATGGACATAACATAATTTGGTACTTCTGTCTTTTATAACTTTGTATTAGGGAAGGAATCTTCTGTTATTTATTGAATTTATAGAGCAGTAATAATGTTTTCGAGTTTTGGAATTAAATTTCTAAGAGTTTTTTTTTTAATGTATTGAAATAGAACTATAAATACTAGCAAATAATTTGACACTTCCAAGATCTAGATGTGAGTTATAAAAGACAAAAAGATAGTCAATGACAGAAGGAGATTTGTTCATTTTAAATGCTCATTAACTGGTGAGATAATGAAATATATATTACATGTCTATTTAAAAAGTGATTTCTTTTGGACAAGTTTCCTGATGGCTGTTTTAACATCTTTGTTCCGCAGGCTATAGATCAAAGGGTTTAACATAGGGCTCACAAAGATATAAAAAACTGCAACAATTTTCCCCTGTTCTACAGATGCCTCAGAGGGAGGTCTCAGGTGCATGCAGAATAGTGTCCCATAAAAGACAGTGACAGCCGTCAAGTGGGACCCACAGGTAGAGAAGGCCTTGCGCCTCCCCTCTGCAGAGCGGATGCGCAGAATGGTCGTGAAGATGAAAATGTATGAGATGAGAATGATAGCAAGAGAGCAGGTGAGATTGAAACCAGCCACCACGAACATGGCAGTTTCTTTGACATAAGTATCTGAGCAGGCAAGGACTATGAGAGGGGGATCTGCACAGTAAAAGTGGTTGATTTCATTGGGTCCGCAGAAGGAAAGGCGAAGCATCAGGAGGGTCTGTGCCAGACCATTTGCAAAGCCGTAAATATATGGGGTGGCAACGAGAGACAGGCAGACGCGTCTGGACATCTTGCTACCATACAACAAGGGTTTGCAGATGGCCATGTAGCGGTCATAAACCATCACTGTCAGCATGTAATAGTCCGTGATCACCAGCGCAATGAAGAAGTGGAACTGTATAAGGCAACCAAGGAAGGAAATGGCTTTTCTCTTGGATAAGAAATGAACCAGCATCTGTGGAGCGACACTGGTGGCATAACAGAGATCCACAAAGGAGAGGTGACTGAGGAAGAAGTACATGGGAGTGTGAAGTTTTGAATCGCTTCTGATTAACAAAATCATGCTCACATTGCCAACTACTGTGATGAGGTAGATGAGTAGGAAAACCACAAAAAGGACAGGCTGCAGCTCGGCTTGATGTGTCAGTCCCAGGAGGATAAACTCAGTCACTGCTGTGTAGTTTGTCTGTAACATGGTGTGTGCGTGGCTTCAAATGAGGACTGAAAGAAAGAAAATAGAAATGCACGTCTTGTCATATGATCTGTTGCCCCCATCATGTCCTCTGATAGTTCTTCTGTGAAACGTGTATGTTTCATGCACTATAAAGGAATGGTCTAGTAAGCCTGTAATTGACATTTTACACATCTAAATTAGTAGAGAGATCCTTAAATAACAGCAGTCCTATTCTAAATGCTTTTCTTTAAGTCCCTTTGTATTGAAAAGCCTTTACCTTCTCTGCAAGCTACATTACCTTGGTTCACTTACAATTTCCTTAAACGTTGCTTGTTTTGGACATCGCAATCCATTGTCTCTCAAAATGTATATTTCTCAATATATATATTTTTGCAGGTGAAAGCAGTGATGCATAACTAGCTTTTTTCCTCCTGTCCCCTGAACTCAAGATCTTTTCAAGCAGTTTTTTCCCTCATGCTGCAATTCATGTTCTTTCCCTTGTGTCTTCTCTACTCAGGTGGCCCTGTATCACCAAACCTAACTGAACGTGTAAGACTCAGCCTAGCATCGCCTTTGCTTTGTGTATTATTGCCAAAAATCAGGGCCAAAAATTGGTTCATGAGGCACAAAGGTCAATCATGTTTTTGATATTAAAAAAGATACATGTACAGCATACAAATGATATACATATGTATAAGATATACAGATATTTATGTATCAGTGATATCAAGAGTTCATTGAGTGAGAGATTAGAGAAAGCAATAGTATTAAAAGGTTCCCTGGTATGGAGGAGGAGACAACAATGAAAAAAGTTAATAAACATATCCATGCACTATAATATTTTATGGTAATTCTACCCTCTTTTAACTTTTGCATAAAATAAGAAAACTTCTGTAACTTAAATTATGTTTAGATTTTTCAATTCACGTAAGTGACCTTAGTGGAATAATAATGATAGTAATTCTACAACAGAAATGACATAAGTTACCCTCAAGTGCATCTCTCGCATTTCTGCATTTATGTATGGTACCTTTATGGACCTTAAATACCATCTTGGGGAAACCAATACACTCCTTCAGTAACACACACTCAAGTATGTCAATGTTATACTGCCTCTTACTAATAGCTATGAGGCCAAGAATGGACAGGAATCATTTTATAAGACACTTTGTAAATGTCTCTCCAATACTCTTGCTCGTTGCATTATCTCACTCTGCATATGTGGACTTTGGTCATACTGACCAGGGTAATAAAATTCAAGACAAATAACCTAACATAATGTAATCATAATTATTTTGTAGGTTTCTAAGTTTTTTAAATCAGAGTAATTATTATAATAGACAAATACTCTTTTGTGCTGGGAATGTGTTTTTAATAAATATCTATTAACATATAAATTGAGCATCAAAATAATTAATATCTGTTTCTGTGAGTTAATGATGCAATGTAAACTTGAACATTTCAGATTATTTAACTGATTACTGTATGACACTAACTTTCTTTAAAGAAACAGAACACAACATCCCACATGATTTGAGCAAAGATAACTCAAAATGAAGTATTTGTAAGGTGATAGAGTAGCCCTGGGGCTCCTGATGCTCTGTAACCTTGACATTCACCTTCATCCTGAGATTCTGTCATGTAGATTTCTGCTGGCACTACCCATTCACCCAAAGAGTCTAGAAGGTTGATGTTTATTTTAAGAAGGGTAATGTCTTCTGATATGTGGTTGTAATTCAGTCTGAAGTGGGAAGGAAAAGATTTAAAAAGGCATCTTCATGGAATGAATAAATAAAAATAAAAATAAATAAAAATGAATTTTTATTAACTTTAATATGGATTATAAACCGAGGAGGGGTTGTTTTTCTATGAAGGGGTATAGAGCATTATGCAATAGGATGCTTGTAATTATAGAGTAACAGTTCTAACTTGGAAGGAACCAGAAATATATGTAATACCACGCTCTAGTTTTCTTCATGAAGTAAGAGACAGAATACTGGGTTAGGTTTTGAGAGTCCTAAGGGTGACGGATACTGGGAGTCTGCAGCCAGACCACCTGGTGAGAAAGCCACATCCTCCAATTCCTAGCCATGGATCATGACCAAGTTACTTATCTCTCTGTGTCTAATTTTCCTCATGTATAAAATTTGGTTCAAGGAGCAGCTCCCACATACAAGGGATTAAAATCAGTGGAAAAGCTTTTTAAATATGTCTGACACTGAGGAAACACTTACTAAGTTGTAGCTACTGTTATATTGGGTGAAAAATCCAGGTCTAGTCTAACATAAGACTCAACAGCAGAGTGTGATTTTCAGGGACAGGAATTTATCTAATCTGCAGCTAGAGTCTCAGTGGCACTTGGAACAGGGCTTTCCAAAATGAAGCCAATCAATCTTTATATATGGAATGGATGTTCTCTCTGGTCTAGTAACTAATACTCTGTTGTACATGTATAAATACTTGTACTCTTAGAAAATCATTGAATCTATATCAGCAGTTTTTCTATTTCATCCAAATATGTTTCAGCCCATAATTTGATGTTTTTGTTGACTAAAATACTTATCTCTACATTTCAATATAGTTTAACAACACCCAATCCTACCTGTGAAAGAAAAGTGATTTCCCAAGGACAACATGGAGAGAAGCTTATACACTGTTATAGGTTTATAAACTGTTTACAACAGAATTATCACACAGGCACCCAATCCCTATGGTTTAATTTTCTCTAGTGGCAATTCACTCAGATTATGTTCAGTCACTAACTTATTCTTTTGCAAATGCTAACCAAGCTCACTGAGGACCTGATTTTTGCCCATTCCCCCATATCAACAGGGAATCAAATCTCCTGAGAATCATAAAGCAATGGGATTCCCCATTTGTTTTCAATTATGTTTGAATGTCTTTCTATTCTTTGACTGGG
The DNA here is from genome assembly GCF_006229205.1 of Suricata suricatta. Lineage (NCBI taxonomy): Eukaryota > Metazoa > Chordata > Mammalia > Carnivora > Herpestidae > Suricata > Suricata suricatta. The sequence continues at coordinate 12,992,929 of NC_043710.1, read as the reverse complement.
GGAATAATAGTTTCTCTTTTTTACAGTCTGTCAAGTAGAATGGTGCTTGGTGTACAGAGAAAGTTTTGGAGTCTGGAATGCCATTGGAAGATCAACTAACTTAGGTTGATCTTGGACTCATTATTTCCTCATTCTGAGCCTCGTGCTTTATGTAGTTACTAGGAATAATACTCCATAGCTATTATGTCCTGTGGGAATGGTACTGACACACACACATAATGTAGCTGTGCTGGGGTTCTCCCTTTGTCACCCTCTCCCACCCTGACCCACACTGCCTTTTCTTCTCTACCTTCCTTTGTCCCCCTGGAGTTTAACCCTTATGCAGCACATCAATAGAACTCCTTTGGTGGGCAGTTTCAGCTGAGTTTGGCCACTGGGAGGAACCAGCAGGATGTCAGAGGAGAGAGAAAGAGAAAAATAGCTCAATTTAATTCCCATTCTCTCCCAGATTCACAACAAAGGTGCTAGAGTGGCTGCATCCCTGCAAGCCAAACTCCTGCTGAGCTGTGTGTTGGGAAAGAAGGTGTCCAGGACCTGCTTCCTGCTTCTGGCTCTCCTTGGGTCTGGTGATTGTAGTCACTGCCTGGTGGCTTCAGAACAAGGGATGGACACTGCTTTCTGCAGTTGGCCTCCAGATGCTTCTACTTCCTTGATTGATTTCTGTAACTTTGCCTGTACTCTGTGCCCTTTTTTAAAATTCTCTTCAGGTAAGCAATCTGAAGGAAATGATGTTTTATGCCATGTCCCTAACCCAGGTCAGAGCAGCACACAGTAGTTATTCAGTAATGTTGCACTGGATGTAGTGGCACAAATACCAATTATTGTAATAACGATCATTCATTTTGTTAAAGATTGGGGATATATCTGGGTTTAGAAGATTCTGACCTGGAGCCTAAAAAGACCATTGAGCCACCTCCTTCTGGATCCTGAGTCAACTGAGGACCACACATATGGGTCAGATATTATCGTTACTATCATTATTGCAGGTAGACGTGAATTTGGTAATGCAGCTTAGACTAGCTTTTCTGTTCCTTTCCTCTGAATTAAAGTCACATGACCAGTCAACACATCTGATTGAGATGAAGAATGTTCATGAATCACATAGAGAATCAGATGCCTTGTAATGTTGGCCAGCAAGAATCCTTTCCATAATCTCACCAATCTGTACTCACCCTACTTAGATAAGCATGTGGGGGATGTAGTGAAAGGAATCCAAAATGTCCTTTAAAACCTTTTCCACCAAAGCCACTTAGAAAAGTCTGCCTCAATCCTTGTTATCATAGTTGGCACCCCCTTTCATCTCCTTATGCATTCGAGAAGACTCTGTTATTAATGATTACATGTTCTCATCCCCATTCCCTCCAAATATTACCTCTTTTACTTTGAAATACCCTGAGTCAAATTTTCCTAAATTGAGAAGAAGGAGAAGGTGGAGAAAAAGAAGGGGAAACGAATTGGAATCATAGGAAACCAAAGAAACTTCAAAGAGATTTGCAACATGGTTTTAAAACTATTGGAAGATTATTTTTCTTAAAATAATACATGTTTCAAATTCATTTCCTTAATAAAAATTTCAAATCTGTAGAAATGCTATGAATGAGAAGTGCATGATACAAGAAGAACAAGTCATGGCTCTGACCACTTTTTAATCCCATTAAACACCATCAATCTAGTACCAGACCCAATCCTTTTGCCTGGAAACTATAACCATTTTGGTGCTCCTCACAGTTTAGTTTTCTCCATAAAACACCTGTGTGTGTGTATTTATAATTTTTAAGAGTGTCTGAAACATAATTACCCATAAACATTCATTATTAGCCTTTAAATATTTTAAGAAGCGTGCATGGGTTGAAAGGTTCTCAGGAAAATATCTAAGAGAAGAATATTTTATTTGAACCTCAGCCTTGTGTTCTTAAGGGAAAAAATAGTCAATTTTCTGAATGTCCAGCTTTTCAGCTTAAGAAACTAATTATATCTAAATCGCAAAAATATTGAAGGTAAGTACAACAAGAGAGACAGAGAAAACTACCAGTGGCATGAACAAAAGGAAACAACTATTCCAGCTGAGGTTATGATGAGCAAAGTCATGGCTTAGACCTTTTCATTATAAAGAATGTGACACTTTGTACCTGCCCTAGAAGAAATCCCGGTGTCAAAATTGGTACTATGTGTTCTTGCATTTAATGAAAGATACTGTATTCATCTAATGATCAGCCCATAAATTAGGATCCAATCCATTAAGAAGTGACTTTTGTAAAGACCTCCAGAGGGAATCCCAATGATGTCCCATAGGGACACTTCCTGATGAATGCTTCAGGGATGAGTCATCTGGAGTTAGACATCCAAGTATAAATCCTCCTACTTTGGGGACCTTCCAAGAGGCTAGGAAATCACAACCCCTCCACAGGTAAGTCTGAAAATCAAGAATCCCTAATATTGTTTGATTTCTTACTAGCTCTTCTTTTGGACATAAAATGGGATGGATAGTTGTGGGGAGTGGCAAAGATTTAGCTGCTGGGTCATTTGCTAGCCGGATATGTCACTCCCTGAGGGGAGTTGCAAAAATAGGCAGGGGAGCGCCACTCCCTGTCAGAGGAGAAGCCAGAAGATCAAAGATCAACCGCCTGCAGGCAGAGTGGTATCAGCCCCTCAGGCACTGTGCTAAAACACTTTAGTCTGGTTCCTCTTTTACTCCAGTCTTAATCCCTTAACCCTGTTTCCTAGCAACCTACCTAGGTCAGCTGCCTTGTTTTCCAGCCTTGAAACCTTTATAAGATAGGGTGTTTTCTCAATAAAAGGGGAGGCTTGATCGGAAACCGTGTGTGTGTGTTCTTTACTCTCTGTGCGTCCCCCTTCCTGCCCTTTCTCTCCCTCCCTCAGGAAAAGAACTCACGAGGATTTTCCGCCCTGCTGGCTGGGGCAGGACAAGACAGATAGTGATTATAAGAATTGACACATTAAGACAAAACCCTAGGCAGGCAGACTCCGACTCTTTCCAACAAAGACAGCAGATGACCGGTAATGTATTAGGAGGTCAGGCCTTGCAACTATCTTGAAGTAGGTTACAGATTAATTTCATAATACGGCTTAGATTTACAAAGGGTTGGTTACATGTTGAGCTTCAGCCACTTCTAGGCATTCAAAACGTCCATACATCACACTTCCCTTTTAACGTTTCCTCCTCCAAGAGCAGAGACTTGGAATTTGCACAAGAATATGTACTTTCACCCCATATACCTTTAAAGATTTCATATATTTTTTATTAAGAGAAAATTTTTAAAGGATTTGTGTAAATGAGTATAAGGTTAAGAGTGAGGAAGAAACATAAAAGTGAACATCTCCAATTATTTATTTGAAGGAGCTTCTCATAGATTTATCCAATTCAAGTTTGCACTGAACGATGATGGCATTGCTGTAACCAAAATAATCAAAACATGTTTACATTGTTTTGTTCAAGGGGAAGATACTTTTCTTTGCTGTGTATATATATATATATACGTGTGTGTGTGCGTGTTTACTGTGTGACACACATATGTGTTATATATATATCACACAGTAAACATATATACATAACATATATATATACACATACATATATATGTTATTAAGTAAACTCAATGCCCAACATGGGGATGGAACTCATGACTTCGATATCAAGAGTCACATGCTCTGCCAACTGAACCATACAGGAACTCCTTCTTTACTGTATTTCTGTCCATTCCTAACATTGCAATAGATTTTTATTGACTTTTCAACTAAAGGATCCCATTTAACCAAAGTTATCAGAAAAGATTCTTTAGGGATTTTTTTCTTTGTTTTTTCCCTTCTGCATTGTTTATAGACCTTTAATTCTTACCTATGTGAAGCATAATTGTAGTTCTTTTCAATAAATCTGTTATTTGAAGTTTAATGATTTTATACATTTAGTTATTTTGTTCTTTTGGATTATTCTCATTCCTCTCAATTTCTCACCAATCTTTTTACTGGAATGAGAGCACTGAATGACAGGGGAAGAAGGATCTCTTAATTTGGAATGCACCCATCTGGTGGAGGCCCATGGCATTGTGGGCTATGCTACATGAGGTGTGACTGAACTATTCTTAGATGCCCTTCAACAGAATCTGCCCTGGCATTTTTAGAACGCTGAACACTTTAGTGAGAATATGAGCACATGTGTTATCTTCCACTCTTTCACTTCAGCTTATAATTTGAATTATAACTATACAAAACTTATTTCCACAATAAGTGTTTCTCCATGTGTATCCCAGAAAGAAAACCCTGGACCTTGTGTAGTAAATAACAGAATGGTGTGATCACTAACTTTAAGGGTTACTTCTTTTTCCTTCTATTTCTGAATGCAATAAAACTAGAGTTAGGCTCATGAGACTCTCAGTAAGATTCTCTCTGTTCAAGTTTCTGAAAAACAACAGAATACTATCAGAGCTAAAGTCAGAGGAAGGACTATTTCCTTCTTCAAACTAATGGGGGAAATTTTTGTGTGCATAATGATGGCAAGTTCTATATTTGGGAAACTTTGTGCTAATACCTCAAGATCCTCTATAAGGAGAAAGTGTAAAACAGCAGAGGGTAAAACCATGTGATAAAACCTCTTTTATTTAGTTTAAACAGATCATATCAACTGTCTCACTCAATGCTTCAATCATGGTTGTGCATTAAAACCAGGTGCAAAGCTTATTTAAAAAATACGCCAATGTGTATGCCCCACCTGAGCTAAGCTATGATCCGAGTATCTGTGCTCTCAAATATTCCCCATCTGAAGCCAGAGATGAGAACCACTGATTGAAGGGTTATATTTGCGAATATATTATTGTAATAGGCAATAGAGTTATTCTTTGAAAGGCGTAAACTTGTAATATCCTCTTGGCCTTAATAATTAAAGCAACTAATTTTTTCAGTCCTAAGCCAATTCCCAACTCTTTCCATCAGTCCAACCTGCAAATTTTAATCATCAGTTAAAGTTTGGGTCAGGTGCCATGACCACTAGTTTGTGTTATAAAAATAAATCAGCAATTGTGCTCCCTCTGTACATTGTTTGTGTGGTGGCTAAAATTTCTGTAGTACTTCAGTCTCCACTGGTACATCAGGAAGGTGAGGTGTCTACACATCATGAAAAATCAGCAGATGTGAGTTGGCAAAGTTACCTCATGCACTCATCCATTTGTTCGACTAATCTTGATTGTATCAACTGATTTACAAAAAGGCCCAGGTTCTAGGGATATGGCAAAAATAAAGTTCTTGTTTTCCTGTAGCTAACGTTTTAATAGAAGACAGACAACAAAAATATGTAAGTAATAATTATTTATATAAAAATAATAATTTCAGAAGTGATAAATGAGGAAAAATAGATCATGGACCATGATAAAAGAACTATTTGAAATGGAACTTAACTTGAGAGTTCTAAATGAAGGGATGACATGAATGATTCAAAGGCCTGGTAGAAGAAATTTCGAGGCAAAGAGATCAGCATATGCAAAGGCCTAACGGTAGGATTGTGCTCAACATGTTAAAAAAACAAAAACAAAAAAAAAAACACTAGAAGGACAAAGTGGCAAAAGAAAAAGGACTGGAGAAAAAATTTTATCTTGGACCTACCTGATAGCGGAGAAATTGCTGTCAGGCTGTTTTAAGATTACACACTTGGGGCACCTGGGTGGCTCAGTCGGTTAAGATTACACACTTAATCTTTGGAAGGTAAGACAGATAAGACTTCCTGATAGTTTATATACAAGGTATGAAGTCAAAGCATGAGATAAAATGAAATATGAACATGATATATAATATAAATAAATTGGGATATTGTGATATAAAAAGAGACCATGAGATCAAAGGTGATATTTGGTGAAGAGACAACCCTGCCTATCCGTGGCTGGCTTAAAACAATGGAGATGAGATGGAAAGAACACAAAGAAACCAGGAGGAGTACATCGCTGTAGGTGAATAAGGAAGACATGAGGAAGAAACTGAACATAAATACACAACAGGCTTTCAAGAGTCTATTTTACTCCAGTTCAGACAGTTTGCCCTTGTTGACAACAATACAACCACTCTACCAAGCATCACCCTTCTCCCAATTCCTTGATGAAGCATTTATGACATGATCAGACAATGGCAGTAGCCATATTGGAGTGGTAGATGTTCTGATCCTGCAGCCTAATCAAGGACTCCAAGGAAATAAGTTGAATGCTATATGTGCTAGCCTAGAAGTGAGAGCAGCAAAGAAGCCAGCATGGCAGGTGAATGGGCTTCAAATACATTGTCCATGTCACCACCAACCACCTAAAGGCACCTACAGAAACCCTTCTGTTGCTGGGGAAAATAATATCCTATTTAAACCTGTCTTTTCAAACCTGGCTTGTTTTAAGGCCCATGTACTTTGACTAGTCTTGAATACAATTTATTTCTGTTTTTATATCTGAAAAATTATTCTCTTCTTAGAGAATATGAAGATGGACACACTTCCCCAACAAAATGGCACTGAGGCAACTGAGTTCATCCTTCTGGGACTGACCAGCCAACCAGGGCTGCAGCTCATCCTTTTTGTGGTGTTTCTCCTGATTTACATCATCACCTTGACAGGGAACTTTGGATTGATTGCATTAATCAGGCTCACTCCACGACTGCAAACCCCCATGTACTTTTTCCTCACCCATTTAGCTTGTGTGGATATATTTTATTCTACTAATGTCACTCCTCAGATGCTTAGAAATTTCCTATCAGAGAGGAAAACCATTTCCTACATGGGGTGTCTGGCCCAGTGTTTTATTTTTGTGACTCTACTTCTTACAGAGTATTACATGCTGGGCGCCATGGCCTATGACAGGTACATGGCCATCTGCCATCCCCTACACTACAACAGGAGAATGTCCACGTCCCTTTGCATCTGCCTCGTCACTGTCCCCTACCTCTGGGTCCTATGGTGGGCACAATGCAGGTGATATTGACCTCTCGCTTGTCCTTTTGCGGGCCCAACATCATCAACCATTTCTACTGTGTCGATCCACCCCTCCTGATGCTGACATGTTCAGACACTTA
>NC_043710.1:12975070-12985776 GCF_006229205.1 Suricata suricatta | reverse complement strand
GAAAATTGTGGCAGTAGTTTGTATCTTTGTGAACCCCATGCTGAATCCATTTATCTACAGGCTGAGGAACAAAAACGTGAAGCAGGCTTTGAGAACAATGTGTAGGAGAAACCTTGGTACAATGGAGAAAAGGTCAATTTTGACAATCTCGTGAAAAAAGAAACAATCAAAAAGCAACCCTTGTTGGTTGTAGCTGAATGCAATTCTCTGGATTACCACTAACATTGGTTAAATATGCACAGCTTCTGACCAAGTGAGAACTCTAATGGCAACTATGAATAGCACAGTTATTTAGAAATGATGACGGATGGGAAACACAGCAGGAGAAGTCAGCTGCTTACAATTAAGCAGGGTCCTCTGTTTGGTCTCATTCAAGAGCCCCCTTCCACTTGGTCAGTCTGCAGAGAAGTCCTTCCTTTCAGCCCATAGGTCGACAATATTGACCCTTGCTGAGCTATTCTATTAGCAAAGTCCAGGGCTTTGCAGTATGTTTCCTGAATATGACAATAATTTACATTCATTTGATATATTACATAGTTTCCTATAATGAAAGCTGATTCTCTTCTCCAAAAAGGCTGAAAGCTCTAATTCTGGATAATTGCTTCAGTACATTTTTGACAAATTCTCATATCTACTTATCCAGAGTGGAAAAGCATCTGTGTTTTATTATTTTCACAAAAAAATCTGATATTTTGCATTTTAATTACCCAATGCATTTGTTTCATTAGTTTTCCTTAATCAAAGCAGGTATGTATATGAATGGGAGAAACCCATTCAGGAAATAGAAATTTCATGGCTTCCATCAGAGGTTTTTATGATTTTGTTCCTACATTATTGACAATTCCTTGCTCTGTAATTCTACATATTACTTTTCTGTTTGTGTCTACCCACAAACTAGTTTTAAAATAGCAGCTATTCTAAGCATGAAAATTTCTCTTTAGTATTTTGCAACCACCTTGCAGCATAGCCATAATCCACATTTTTTGATACTTCTTGAACTCGGACTTTACTTCAGTGAATTAATATAGCTACCATTGATATGACATATTTAATACATATTTTCCTTTTAATATTTAAGGAGTTTTTATTTTTCCTCTCAGGAAAATCTTTATCCATATAAATTTCACACACAAAGATAGGGTCCTACAATTTTAATCTTCTTATTAATGTCTTTCCTTTTGGGTGTACTGGTGTGTATAATCACCATGAGGAAATGGGTACTCAAATTTTCCTTTGTCCTCAAAAGCACTGTTAAGTGTTTATTCCATTGTGCGTATGTGTGAATACAGTAGATATAAAATCATCACAGAAAACACTCATGCATCAGATGCAATTTATTAGAACTGAAATTTGATTTACTTCATCTCCATGACCCAGTTTTAGCGGCTGTGATGGTGATGTTTCAGCACAACAAGAAGAAGAAGAATATTTGGTGGAACTCTCCTTTGGTTGGTATACTTTTCAGTATCAAAGAAAAACTTATTTTCCTGATTAAACCTATGCAGGTTTACTTTCCCCAATCCTCACCCCTGAAAAATACATAAGTATAGTTTGTTTGTTCAAGTTAATTGGAAGCATGCTATATTTATTTAGATACAGTTAGCATTTAATGTGACAGGTGTATGACATGGTGCCTCACCGTCTGTACATGTTACACTGTGCTCACCATCAGCCACCAGACTCCATACAGTGTGACTACAATACCATTAACAATATTCCCTATGTGTGCCTTTTATTCCAAAGACTCATTCATTCCACAACTAAAATATCTCACTCCCCTTCACCCATTTCTCCCATCTCCTCACCAACATCTCCTCAGACAACCATTACTTGTTCTCTGTATTTACAGGTCTTCTGTTTCTTTGTTTATTCATTTTATTTTTGAGGTAAATCGTATGTTATTTGTCTTTCTCAGTCTGATTTACTCCACTTAGCATAATACGTTCTAGATTTATCCATATTATCACTAAGAGCATGATAGTTTCCCTTTTTATGGCTGCATAGCATTTCAGTGTGTGTGTGTGTGTGTGTGTGTGTGTGTGTGTGTGTATAAGGGGGAAAATAAGAGGAACTGGAATTAAAAGGAACCTGAATGACCATTCAGTTCAATTACTTTTAGGAGGAATTTTGGAGCCCTTGTTTTTCCCACTTTCCTGTTTCAAATCTAACATTAATAAAGAAAGATCTTTTCATTTGATATCTTTTTTTAAAAACTTTTAATTTATTTTTGATACAGAAAGAGACAGAGCATGAGCAGGGGAGGGGCAGAGAGAGAGGGAGACACAGATTCAGAAGCAGGCTCCAGATTCTGAGCTGTCAGCACAGAACCCGACGTGGGGCTTGAACCCACGAATGTGAGATCATGACCTGAGCAGAAGTCGGAGGCTTAGCCGACTGAGCCACCCAGGTGCCCCATCATTTGATATCTTAAGATTAGGGATTGTACGGGTAACACAGTTGTTGCTGGTCAATTTTTGTTTTGTTCTGTTTTTTTTTTTCACTTATACCAGAAATAGTTATCATGGAAAAATTATTACATGAACATAATGAACAAGTTTTACTTTTCCTTAGTCTTAGTGTTTAACAAGTATATCATAACATAAATATTATCGTACCCTTTATAAAATGCTCTGTAAAATCATTTTTCTTTTCCTTAACTGGGTACTTTGTTATTTTAATCTCTGGCATCTGCTCATGCCTAATGGGTTACAAAATGCAGGCAGTCCTCACCTGTCATGCTGCTGTGACCGATATGAAGCAGGACACATTTGCCTTCTGCAGAAGTTTCAGTGAACAGGGTACCATGGTGAGAGCAGTCTGTACTTCATAGATCACTTGTTGCCTTATTCTCAATTACAAAAGAAACATTACTATGAAAATACTCTCCAAAATGTCTTTTTATGCCTTCCACACATCCTTAAAATTGGGAGAGCTGAATAAAAGTGGCCATGTTTAGTACTCCTGAAAATATAATGTTTAGTTGATTTCCAGAAAAACTGAATTGTTATTTTTCCTGACACTAATAATATATGAAATTACTAGTCCTTTTGAACTCTCTGAACTGATACACAAAAGTGTATCCTTTTTTTAATGTTTTTTTTCTTATTTTTTATTTTTGAGAGAGAGAGCACAGCAGGGAAGGGGCAAAGAGCAAGAGAGGAAGACAGAGTATAAAGCAGATTCCAGGCTCCAAGCTGTCAGCACAGCTGTTGCAGGGCTGTTAGATCATGGCCTAAGCCAAATTTGGATGTGCCCCCACAAAAGAGTATCTTATTTCATGTTTTTATTACCAAACTTTCACTCATCCATTTTTAGAATTTATCAAAATTTCCATTCACAGCTTGCAGCACTTATTTATATGTTGGGGGTTAGTGCTTCAACTGATTTCTAGGAACTTATCAAACCTTAATACTTTTATCACTTTATTCTATTCGTGGCAAAATCTTTGCCCAATTGTTGAGTGCTACTTATTTTATTTAGTTTTTTAAGTTTATTTATTTATTTTGAGAGAGAGAGAGAGAGAGAGAGAGTGTGTGTGTGTGTGTGTGTGTGAGTGGGAGAGGGGCAGAGAGAGAGAGAGAGAGGGAGAGAGAGGGAATCCCAAGCAGGGTCTGCACTGCCAGGACAAAGCTGAACATAGCACTCAAATTCAAAAAGCTGTGAAATCATGACCTGAGCCCACCCAAGAGTCAAATGCTTAACCAACTGAGCCACCCAGGCACCCAGAGTGATGCTTATTTTAAGTATTTTATAGTCAAAACAGAGTAACTTTCTATTGTGAACTTTTTCCATTATGATGAAGCTCAGAAACATTTTCCTGATTATTGAAACCTTAAGTACTATTAATAATTGCAGTCAACACTGAATTTTTTTTCCAGTGATTGAATGACTCACAGTTGGGAGCTAGGTGTGGGCATGTCAGTTCTTTGGGGGAATAATTGTTGGCCAAAGGAAAATTCAGCAAATGATAAGAATCTGTGTTTCAGTATCTGTTGAAAGATATGCGGCATTTTGGACACGGGCACAGTACAAAAATTAAGGTTTCTGTAAAAATGTTAATTAATGCACAATGTTTAATATAAAACTATGTTCTTACTCCTCATTTATAAGCCACCAACATCTCTCTTCCCTTCAGGAAAAAAAGAACACAAAACACACACAAAAAATCAAAAACAAAAACAAAAAATTAACTCACTCATATCCTTTCATTACTAAACAGCACTCTCTGTGCCATAATTCCATACATTTCCCAATCAGGTGTGAGGGCCACGCTATCACACTATCACACTACTATTCATACCAAGACATGTTTACTCATTATTCAAATAATTTACAGGAAATATGTCTTCTATGCTTAGCCACATTTGATTTTTATGTATACATTTTCATGTATTTCATGACTGAAACCATCTCATGCATAAATTCTGGGTTAAAAATATTGGATAGCTAAAAGCATCTTGCTGGGAGCTGCATCAACCTTGCTGGATGACACAGTTACAGTGAGGAAATGGCAGACATTTGCACAGCTCCTGTCATGAAGCAAAACTGGTATCCCCTTCTATCACTCATATTGGGAATGGGACTGCTGTTATTGATTAGGCCTCACAGTGTTACAAATCTGACCAATAATCCCCACACAGATACCTCAATAGAAGAAGCATATTCTTACCCCTACAAACATTTTATATCAAAGCACTGTAGATGTTTGTCAGAAGACTCTTCCAATAGGACCCCGTAGGTTCAGAACATAGACTATGAAGAGGTTAAAAACACAAGAGTTGCATTTAAATCTGGCCCAGAGAAAAGAAGCCTAACTTGGAGATAAGAAATAGAAAACAAGGACAAAACATAGTCCCTTCCTAAGGTCGACATTCTACAAATACCCTTCCTTGTACTGACTTCAGTTATGAGGATAGATAAGAAAACAGAAACCCAGGTGCAAGGCCAACACACCTAAGGCCCCCATTGTGCTTATGTCAAAGAAAATGTCTGCTCAAGCAATGGTAACAGGATTCTTTCTCTTGTGATTAATGAGCTAGATAAAATAACTCCTAGCCTATCTATATAGAACTTAACCTATGTTTTCATTTTAGCATTACTAACCTAAAGGTCTATGTTATCCTGTTTTTTGCTAAAAACATCCTGTTACTTTCTTGGTTACATGATTTACTCAACGTCACTGTAAGTGCGTTACATGAATTGGCTGTAACTTGTTAATTAAAAACAAAGTCATACATATTGGCAAAAAACCAACCTGTACAATATAAGATAGGTTTGTTACTTTCTTATTCTGGGGGACTGACATGAAGCATGAAGGGGATGGTTCTACAAAAATACTTCTATAAAACCTGTTTCTGTACACTTTCACACACAAAAAAGCATCTTATCACAAAAAATTAGCCACTGTTAAATATTCTATTTTTTGATGTCATGTTATCACTTAACCTGCAAATAAAGACGCCAAAACAGACAGAGCAGAGATGCCTGCCTGGTGATCAGAACGAAACTTGAGGCTCTCTCACTCTTTCTTGCCGACACCATCCATCCTTCAGGCAACCCTGGATGAGCTAGAGCTGGACTCTGGTAGCATCTGATTTGTATTTCTTACAAAAACTTTTATAAGGAAAAATAATGAAGATGGAATTTTTTTTACCAGTAATATGAACATATTTTGAATTTATATTAATTGTAAGAATTTAAAATACATATAGATGGTGAACAAAGAAGAAACAAACAGAAATATTTTCATCTAATTATACAATGAAGATAACATCACATAAGATAATAAAAGATTGCTTTAAAATATTAAGATGAAATGAGTTAACATCTATATGGGCCTAAAAGATACTTATTTTAGACCTAAAGATATCTCTAGATTGAAAGTGAGGGGATGGAGAAACATTTATCTTGGAAATGGACATAAAATAAAGCCAAAGCAGCAACATTTTTACCAGACAAACTAGATGTTAAACCAAAAATGTACCAAGAGATGATTGGAACTATATTTAATAATATTAAAACCTTATGATAAAGGGGACTGTCAAACAATGAGTTCTAATGTTTGTAAATACATATGTCCCCAAATATATAAATTAATAACAAACATAAAAGAACTCACTGATAATAATACAAAAATAGTAGGGGATTTTAACACCACACTAATACCAATGGATAGATTATGTAAGCAGAAAATCAACAAGGAAGCAATGGCTTTGAATGACACACTGGGCCAGATGGACTTAACAGATACATTAAAACATTTCATCCTAAAGCAGCAGAATACACAGTCTTTTCAAGTACACATGAGATATTCTCCAGCTCAGATCATGAATTTGGTCACATTTCAGGCCTGAGCAAATAAAAAAAGATTGTGACATAACAGGTACATTTTCTGACCACAACACTACAAACCTTGAAATCATCCACCAGGAAAGCTTTGGAAAGACCACAGATACACAGAAGCGAATACAACATACTACTAACAAAACAATGGGTCAACCAGGAAATTAAAAAAAGAAATTAAAAATAAAAAACATGGAAGCAAATAAAAATGAAAACAAAATCATGGGATGTAGCAATACAGGCCTGTCATAGAAGCAAGAAAAATCACAAATAAACAACCTAGCTTCACACCTAAATAAAATAGAAAAATAAAAACAAATGAAGCCTACAGCCAGAAGAAGGGCAATATAGATTAGAACAGAAATAAATGATATATTGAAACAAACAAACAAATAAACAAAAACCAACAGAACAGATCAATGAAGCCAGGGACTAGTTCTTTGAAAAAATTAATAAAATTGATAACCCCCTAGCCAGACCTAGCAAAAAGAAAGAGAAAGGACCCAAATAAATAAAATCACGATTAAGAGAGGAGAAATAACAACCAACACCACAGAAATACAAACAAATATGAGTATATTATGAAAAATCATATGCCAACAAATTGGGCAATCTGCAAGAAATGGATGAATTCCTAGAAAACTATGAAAACAAGTAAAACTGAAATGGGAAGACATAGAAACTTGAACAAGCCAACCACAAGCAACACCTGAAACAAATATTACACAGCATATTAACTAAAAATTTTTTTTAATTAAAGAAAAGAAGAAAGTAGTTAAAACATGAAGGAAAAAACTATACAATATCACCGTGTGCAATGATATTTTATTTAGAAAAATTCAACCTATTCCTATAAAACATGGCCATGAAAAATTAATAACATTCAGAGATGCTTGCTTATTTAATTTTAGGTTAAAGAAAAGCCACAAAACAAAATTCAAAAAATTTTCCCATAAAAATGTAAATATTCTTCATGTGAGGAATCATCAGAAATAACATGAACAGCAATCATCAAAGTGATGTATGGCCTTTATTAGTTAAAAGTTGTTTCAATTCTTCTTCTGTTCCAATTAAAACATATTCCTTTCCTAAGAGTGTAGTTGAGACAACAAAGAAGCAAACAATGAATCTTAAATGATATACCCCAATATTAATAAAGGCACAGTCGGGGCACCTGGGTGACTCAGCCAGTTAAGTGGCCGACTTTGGCTCAGGTCATGATCTCACAGTTCGTGGGTTTGAGCTCTGCATTGGGCTCTGTGCTGATAGCTCAGAGCCTGGAGCCTGCTTTGGATTCTGTGTCTCCTTTTATCTCTGCCCCTCCCCTGTTCATGCTCTGTCTCTCTCTCAGCAATAAATAAACATTAAAAAATAAAAAAATAAAGGCACAGTCAACCGGTTACTCTCAAGCATGACTAGTCATAAGTGCCTATGACTAAGTTGATGATTCTCAGAAAAAATTTACCCACGAAAAAAAATAGCAAAAACTTTTTAAAAATAGCAAAAGCTATATCCAGAGCATTAAATGCAGCAATTCTTTATCCTAAAGAAACAATCAACCACGTTTATGAAGACATGAGTCAATCCTAACAGTAATAAGGACACAATATGATGGAAGCTTACAAGATAAACTATATACAAATAAGGTGCACCAAATGCATTTTCAATAAGAGATTACAAATAAATGTTGCTTTTATTTCATAATTGAAGTTGAATTTATTCCAAAATTGAAAAACCCTTCAATGTTTTCCAATTTGCTTTTCTGCAATTAGTATGTAATATTTCTGTAACCAATTTCAGGTATGATCGAATTTTCTGTATAATACTACTTTAAAAGAGATGTCCACTAAAATATTTAGTCTGTATGTAAATACAAACATTACACAGTCAAGTGAAAAATCAGTTTTCAAATTTGTATATGGTAAATGATTCCAATTGTGTCTCAGGAATTATAAGAATATGCATGCATATCAAATCATTGAGAAAAATAGAATAATGTACAAACGGAAGTTGCCCATTGAATTAGGAAATGTCACCAATAAATGTTACTGCCTCATGTCAGTTTATTTTTTATATGTATATGGCAAACATTTTTGGTAGAATCGGCCTTCTTCAATCAACTGAGACCTAAGAATGGAGCCTAATTTACTAAAACTGCAGGTCATTTAAGTACTGTTCTGAAAAACCATTTGAATACATTACTTTAAATATAGGAATTGATTTCACAAAAGCTTTTACTACTGTTATCTTAGTTGGTTAATATCAGAGCACAGAATATTAGAACACCAAACATTTAAGATAATTTTTTAAAAATTTAATTTACATTTCAACATGCAACCATCTGTTGACTAATAACACATAGGTTCATGTGCTAATGTGTTGAATTATGCATCTCCTCATATAACTTCTTTACTATTAATATTCACAATAGAAATTTGGGGGAATACTGTAACAGATTTATTCACCAAATAATGAGTCACAGACACTTTATGAACCAAAGTAAACCTCAGGAATTCTCCTCAGAGCAATAAAGACATACCACTCATTTGTAGAATGTTTCAGGGCATTCTTAGGTCTGGAGAACAAAGTAATAGATGTTATTTATTAAGTCTGAATAAATTTAATCTAAGTCAGAACTACTGAATGAAATACATATCTAGATTTCTATTATACTATGATTGAATTGGATCCATGATTCTGAAATCTTATAAACAGATCTTGACAGCATATTTTCAAAACTGAGGAGCATACACAATATTTATAAGACAAAAGTTTTTCAGGACGTCTAAAAAATTGGTTGCAAAAAAATCACGGAAAGTTTAAACCTATGAGGGATCCTATATTTAAAATTTCTCCAAGGTGAATCCAGTGATTACTCAGGCACCAGACCATTGATCTATACCACTCATTGAAGAATAAATATTCATAATTCTCTTCCAAAATGTTTAAAACTAACCACTCTGTTTTGAACATAACTATGACTCTGTAGACCATATAATTCAGAGAAGATGAATCTCCAGTGTTCCTATCAGATTGAATTAATTCTGGGGTGCCTGGATGGCTCAGTTGGTTAAGCATCCGGCTTCAGTTCAGGTCATGATCTCGCAGTTTGTGGATTCGAGCCCTGCTTCAGGCTCTGTGCTGACAGCTAGCTCAGAGCCTGGAGCCTGCTTCAGATTCTGTAGCTCCCTCTCTCTCTGACCCTCCCCTGTTTGTGCTGTCTCTCTCTGTCTCTCAAAAATAAATAAAAACATTTTAAAAAATTTAAAAAATATAAATAAAGACTGAATTAAATCTAATACTTATCACCAAGTAAGTAAAGACATTAAAATGATTTATGGAATTATTGAATACTACTGAATTTATAATCTGAGATTTTTTGCTAAGGAAAATATTGTTTCAACATTGCAATTCTTACTAAAGCTATTTTTTTTTACTTCTTTAATGTTTTTTATTTATTTTTGGGAGACAGTACTAGCAGGGGAGGGTCAGAGAGAGAGAGAGGGAGACGCAGATAAAGCTATTAATTTTGAGAAGAAATTTGCTAATGTGATTGAGAGTTTTTGAAGCTAAATAATGACTGTAAATCAACAGGTTTGTCCTGTGAAGAGACCCACTATGTTGTTATGGTCACTCAGTAATTACACTGAACAGATGCCTACATGGCAGTTTTATGAAAGAGATTTCCCTGAATGACTTGCTGCATAGCACGGATCACATGCTTGTTCCTTAAACTATAGATCAGTGGGTTCAACATTGGGCTCAGGAAAGTATAAAAGACTGCAATTATTTTGGACTCCTCCACAGACTTCTCAGATGGAGTCCGTAAGTACATGCAGAAGAGGGTTCCATAAAATAGAGTGACTGTTGTCAAGTGGGAACCACAAGTAGAAAAGGCTTTGTGCCTGCCTTCAGCAGAACGGATCCTCAGGATGGCTGCAATAATGAAAAGGTAGGACAGGACGATGATGAAGAGAGAGCTCGACAGAGTCAATCCAGCGACCACCAACATTGCCATTTTCTTGACATAGGTGTCAGAGCAGGCCAACACTAAAAGAGGAGGATCTGCACAGTAGAAATGATTGATTTCAAGGGAGCCACAGAAAGACAAGTGAAAAGTCAGCAATGTCTGGGAGAGTCCATTAAGGAAGCCATAAGTATAGGGGACCATGACTAGAGAGATACAAATGTTCTTAGACATTCTGGTACTGTAATGTAAAGGGCTACAAATGGCCACATAGCGGTCCAATGCCATTGAAGCAAGGATGTAAAGCTCAGTGATCACCAGGGCAATGAAGAGCAGACACTGTGTGAAGCATCCAGCATAGGAGATGGTCTTCTGGTCTGAGAGGAAGTTGTGCAGC
>NC_043710.1:12969476-12974970 GCF_006229205.1 Suricata suricatta | reverse complement strand
GACCATGACTAGAGAGATACAAATGTTCTTAGACATTCTGGTACTGTAATGTAAAGGGCTACAAATGGCCACATAGCGGTCCAATGCCATTGAAGCAAGGATGTAAAGCTCAGTGATCACCAGGGCAATGAAGAGCAGACACTGTGTGAAGCATCCAGCATAGGAGATGGTCTTCTGGTCTGAGAGGAAGTTGTGCAGCATATTGGGAGTGATATTGGAGGAATAGCAAATGTCTACAAAGGACAGGTGGCTAAGGAAGAAGTACATGGGCGTTTGCAGGTGGGAATTGGTCCTGATCAGCACGATCATGCACAGATTCCCTGCCAGTGTCATCAGGTAGATTATGAGAAACACCCCAAACAGGATCCTCTCCAGAACAGGGTCGTCTGTGAGTCCCAAGAGAATGAATTCTGTCACTGTGGTGTGGTTTGAGGAAGACATTTTCTTATTGCTTGAAAACTGAGAGTGACAGAGAAAGTGAGGAATTCCATCTGATCCAGATTCTGAATTTATTCCATCCATTTCAGCATTTACTCATTATATATTTATCTACCAGAAAATTTGTCTTCTAACAAATGCATCAGAACATCTGCATAAATATTTAGTCCATGTCTGTGTGCTTTTTCTTTTTCATCTAAAATGCTAAACAAACACATACTTTCTCTCTCTCTTGTGTGTATATACATATATATACATATATGTACATATTTATATTCATATATGCACATTTCATGTTAATTATTGTTTAGTGATGTAGAATATTACATATTTTATGTATATGCATGTTCATACATTTATGTCTTTCTTCCTGGGAAACGCCATACTTGAATTTTGCACACTTTGAAAAAAAGAAAACCTATAATAAAAATCAGCAATGAAAAGGTGCAAGTAATTAGCACCATTCAAATGGACATAAAGGACTTTGTATTTCTAATGTCCCACGAAAAATGGTATTCTATTGTTTCAGATATAACATGGAAGATAAATTTTTAGTACCACCTGTTCACCTGAAATCTATATTTGTCTGGCTTAATTTCATTCAGAAACATTTATTTTAGTTAAGAGGTTACAGAATAGGGGCGCCTAGGTGGCTCAGTCAGTTAAGCGACCGACTTCAGCTCAGGTCGTGATCTCACAGTTGGTGGGTTCGAGCCCCCCATCGGGCTCTGTGCTGACAGCTCAGAGCCTGGAGCCTGCTTCAGATTCTGTGTCTCCTTCTCTCTCTGACCCTCATCTGCACACGCTGTCTCTGTCTTTCAAAAATAAATAAAAACATTAAAAAAAAAGAGGTTACAGAATAAAGAATTAATTCTGCTCTGTAAAATGACACACACATTTATTCATTTACACTGTGTAGACATTGTTTTCTGTTCTAGGTTCTGTAATTATAGCTGTGGACAAACACCCCAACTTGACGCAGCATATAGTATAGGAAAATGGAAAGATATTAAAAACATAGACAAAGATATATATCATTATGTTGGTTAAAAGCAAGTGCTATGAAGAAAAATAAAGATGGCATTTTTCCTACATTGTTGGGATACTAATCTCCACACAAAGAACATAAGGTATTTTTAGTAAACAATGTAGAAAGTGACCTACCTGTAGAAAGCTGATTTATGATGGTTTGTAAAAACAAGGGGGGAAGATTTATAATGTACTTTTAAGTATACTCCATAGAGTATTTAAAAAATTCTAAAAAAAATAATTAAAAGAATCTTTGTTACAGATATAACCTTAAATTGATGCTCTGGGGACTGAATTCTCCTTTGAGGCCAATATCCCTACCCAACATATACATATATTGCTTAGTTCTGTCCCTGAGATTAAAATTTAAAAATCAGCTCTCAGTTATAATGCTATTGAAGAAGGAAGATAAAAATAGTTAAGTTTTGCTTTTTTTAATATGGTAGAGTGGGAATTCCAAATAGAAAGCCTGTTTTTCCCTGTAAACACTGAGAGGGCATCATCTACTGAGACTTCAGAAGAAGCAGATATGATAGGTGAGAGATCTGAGGAGCACAAAGACCAGGCAAACTGCAGATAGGAAAGATCTGCCCATCAAGTAATTCTGACAAAGGACCTACATTCATAATAAGTGCCTGTCCTCCATAACTAAGGGATGAAAATATAACCAGCCCGGGGGCACCTAGGTGACTCAGTCGGTTTAAGTGTCTGACTTCGGCTCAGGTCATGATCTCACCGCTCATGGGTTCCAGCCCCGGTCGGGCTCTGTGCTAACAGCTCGGAGCCTGGAGCTTGCTTCAGATTCTGTGTCTCCCTCTCTCTCTGCCCCTTGCTATTCTCACTCTGTCTCTCTCTCTCAAAAATGAATAAATGTTTTAAAAAAAATTTTAAAGAAAATATAACCAGCCCAATTATAAAGAATCTGAAGTGAACAGGCACTTTATAAAAGATATATGAACATCCAATAATGACAGGAAAAAAATGACAACATCTAAAATTGTCAAGAAAAGCAAATTATAACTATAGCCAGATACTTCACACCCATCTCAAGAGAAAGAATTTAAAAAGATTGAGAGTAAACAGATAGAAAATGACATGTGAAACAATGTAACTCTCATAATACATCCCTTGAGGGAGTATAAGGTAATTCAGCTACTTTAGAAAATGGGTCTCTCTCCTAAAATTTCTCACAGACTTACAGTTTCTTACTAAATTGTGACTAAACAGGTATGAATCATTTATTCAAGAGAAAAGATGACACCCACAAGGAAGCTCAAATATATATTTGCAGATACATAGATAAACAAATTGTAATATGTCCAGATGTGGACTCAGCATGAACAAAACTTTTTAAAAATTATAAAGAGAAAGGAGAACCGTTTTGTTTGAGCCCAAAGTGGGCCAGCTGCTCTAAGATACAAAGTTTTCACACAGAAGAGAGCACTCAGGGGAGAAGACACTAGGTGCATGGTATATACACTTGGTATATATGTATATTTGCATAAAATGTTACAGATTATCAGGACAAAGAACATTCCAGAAAATTGCAGACCTTATCTTATGCTTTTAGTATGTGCATAGCTGTATGACTTTAATCTTATGGGAAACAGGAAGGTTTGGTTTTGTTTTGTATGTTTTGTTTCTTATCTTTATGTTTGGAATGCTTCTTTTTGGTTATTTCTTTTCTTTTCTTTTTTAACAAAGCAAATAGATGTGTGCTCAGGAGGGAACCAACCCATGCTTTGAGCATTTGCAGACTTATCTGGACCTTGGTAAATTTTAAATCCTAAATTTCCCGGTAGCCCAAGAGCAGGTCCCACAAACATTATTAAAAATTTCCTTTGTTACATACAATGGAATGCTGCATGGAATTAAACATGAAAAATGACTAATACAACTTAAATGATTCTCAAAAACATACTGCAGAGAGAGAGACCAACTTCCTGTAGGACAGAGGAATGACCTCTCCCAAACCAGCTCCTCCATAAAATTAATGAGAATATTGGCAAAGTGCTCAATTCAACTTTCTCAGACTATTAGAAATTAACCAAAGCCTTGCAATAAGCCTAGGATTGTTTATTTAAGTAAAAGTGGAAGAATCTCGTAAGAAGGTTAACCTTTGTGGTGATTTTATGTGCCCTGTTCCCATTTCCCATCCTCAGGGCACAGCAGCTTTGAAAAATTGTAATTGTGATTACATGACTGAACACACTTGACAAAATGCAATCAAAATTTCTATATTTCATTCTGAGTGTATACACCTCCATAAATTTAATTTAAAGGAAACTTTTGATATCCACAGAGTCAAGCATATCAAATGATTCACTAGATGCTTAATACTGATAAAATATTACTATTAAAATATAACATATGCATGTTGTTATCAGGGCTCTTTCCAGCCTTAAACTAATGCAATTCAAGAGCTAAGCATTGGAAGCTAATGTTTTCTTCAAACTCTTTCTTCACCTCAAGAAGATTTTATTTATTTATTTTTTTAATGTTTTTTATTTATTTTTGACAGACAGAGACCGACAGTGTGAGCAGGGGAGGGTCAGAGAGAGAAGGAGATACAGAATGTGAATCAGGCTCCAGGCTTTGTTCTGGGCTGTCAGCACAGAGCCTGATGTGGGGCTCAAACTCATAGACTGTGAGATCAAGACCTGAGCCGAAGCCAGACGCTTAACCAACTGAGCCACCCAGGCGCCCTTCAAAAAGATTTTAGGAATGACTTTAAGGATGGGACCCAGAAAGCTATTTGGATAATCTTTTTTCTCTTCTCTTTTCTTTGTTCGCAGCTTCAAAGACCTTGGTTTAAAAAAAAAAAAATAAGAGGATGAAAAGACAAACAGTTAAGGAGAAGCAGTGAGACGAAGAATTTTAAGTAGTAAATGGGAGTGGTCAAAGGATGTCGTACTCCCTCACTCAGTCGCCAATTGTCTTAACCCGGGGGCCAGGTCCTGCTTGCCCGCCCCGTCCACCGCTTCCACCCCGGGTTGGGGCGGCACTTGCAGGTGCCTCGGGGTGTGCTAGCTCGCCAGGTCTAGGCGCTCTTCCCGGCTTTGAGCGCACCTCCGTTTTGGGTCCTTCTCCTGAGGGAAGGAGAGAAAAACAGGGCAGGAGGAAGAGGGAGACGCAAAGAGTAAAGACACAACTCACGGTTTCCGATCAGGAAAAAGAGAGAGAGCGTTATTCCGAAAACTGTCTCTTAAAAAGGTTTCAAGGCGGGAAAACAAAGCAGTGACCAAGGTCAGTTACCAGGTAAACAGAGTCAAATGAATATCAAAAGAAACGGCCAGATTTGCCTCAGCAATGCTGGGAAGGGGGGAGTTAGCACTGAATAATCCAAAATACGGTTTTGATCTTTTGGGCACCTTGGCCATTTCACGTCTTGCCCAGCATGACAGACGCCAAAGTTATTTTTACCAGGAAATGGCAGTCTCCAGCCTCTAGATGCAAATCTTGTTTACTGGTTCACTCTCCGGACAGTGATAATCCTTGCCTGAGGCAGGCAGAAAACTTGGCTGCCCCCGACAAAAGGAAATACACATAAGCTTTCTCCATGAATCTTCATGAGATTTATGCAGTATTACATGCTGGGCGCCGTGGCCTGTGATAGGTACATGGCCATCCACCATCCCCTACACTACAACAGGAGAATGTCCACGTCCCTTTGCATCTGCCTGTCACTGTCCCCTACCCCTGGGGTTCTATTGTGGGCACAAAGCAGGTGATATTGACCTCTCACTTGTCCTTTTGCGGGCCCAACATCATCAATCATTTTTACTGTGCAGACCCACCCCTCCTGATGCTGACATGTTCAGACACTTACATAAAGCAGACAGCCCTGTTTGTGTCTGTGGGGATTAATCTCACAGTTTCCCTACTCATCATCCTTATCTCCTACACTTTAATTTTCATCACCATTATGAGGATCCCTTCCAGCAAAGGCCAGTACAAAGCCTTCTCCACCTGTGGCTCCCACCTGACTGCTGTCGCCATGTTTTATGGGTCCCTATTCTGCATGTAT
>NC_043710.1:12962271-12969376 GCF_006229205.1 Suricata suricatta | reverse complement strand
AATGCAATTCTCTGGATTACCACTAACATTGGTTAAATATGCACAGCTTCTGACCAAGTGAGAACTCTAATGGCAACTATGAATAGCACAGTTATTTAGAAATGATGACGGATGGGAAACACAGCAGGAGAAGTCAGCTGCTTACAATTAAGCAGGGTCCTCTGTTTGGTCTCATTCAAGAGCCCCCTTCCACTTGGTCAGTCTGCAGAGAAGTCCTTCCTTTCAGCCCATAGGTCGACAATATTGACCCTTGCTGAGCTATTCTATTAGCAAAGTCCAGGGCTTTGCAGTATGTTTCCTGAATATGACAATAATTTACATTCATTTGATATATTACATAGTTTCCTATAATGAAAGCTGATTCTCTTCTCCAAAAAGGCTGAAAGCTCTAATTCTGGATAATTGCTTCAGTACATTTTTGATAAATTCTTATGTCTATGTATCCAGAGTGGAAAAGCATCTGTGTTTTATTATTTTCACAAAAAAATCTGATATTTTGCATTTTAATTACCTAATACATTTAATTACCAATACATTTCCTCATCCAATGCATTTGTTTCATTAGTTTTCCTTAATCAAAGCAGGTATGTATATGAATGGGAGAAACTCATTCAGGAAATAGAAATTTCATGGCTTCCATCAGAGGTTTTTATGATTTTGTTCCTAAATTATTGACAATTCCTTGCTCTGTAATTCTACATATTACCTTTCTGTTCATGTCTACCCACAAACTAATTTTAAAATATTCAGAAAAAAATTATTTCCTCATTAAAACTATGCAGATAAAAATACTGATATTTACTTGCCCCAAACCTCACCCCTAAAAAATACATCAGTGTAGGTTTTTGTGTTCAAATTAATTGGGATCACTATATCTATATCTAGATCTAGATCTAGATCTAGATATGGTACAGTTAGCATTCAACGTAGTTTCAGGTGTACAACATGGTGACTCACCATCTGTATATGTTATGTAGTGCTCACCATCAGCGTAACTACCACCTGTCACCATACGATGCTAGTACCATATCATTGACAATATTCCCTATGTGTGCCTTTTATTCCAAAGACTTATTCATTCCATAACTAAAGGCCTCTATATCCCACTGCCCTTCACCCATTTTGCCCATCTCCCCACCAGCATCTTCTGAGACAACCATTACTTATTCTCTGTATTTCTGGGTCTTTTGTTTGTTTATTCATTTGCTTTATTTTTGAGATACCACATAAATCTTTCTCAGTCTGACTTACTTCACGTAGCAGAATACCTTCTAGGTCTATGCATGTTGTACTAAGAGCATGATCTTCTCCCATTTTATGGCTGAATAACATTCCGTTGCGTGTGTGTGTGTGTGTGTGTGTACCACATCTTCCTTATCTCTTCGTCTATTCACGAACACTTAGATTTCTGAAACGTTGTATTTTTAAGGAGAAAAATAAGAGGCACTTGGATTAAAAGGAATCTGCATTACTGTCAAGTACAATTACTATTAGGGAGCTGTTTGGAGTCCTTGTTTGTCCCACTTTCCTATTTGAAATCTAACATCAATGAAAAAATATCTTTTAAATTGTATATCTTAAGATCAGGACTGTACTGGTAACATGCAGTCTTTTCTTTGTCTTTTTCTTTCTTTTATTTTTTTTCTTTCTTTGCATATACAAGAAATAGTTGTTTCTTTTGGAAAATTAGTATATGTACTTAAAGAACAAATTTTACTTCACCTTAATCTTACTGTTTAACAAAGTTATAATATAAACATCATTATATCCCCTTTTCTTATAAAATTCTCTGTAAAATCATTTGGGCACTTTGTTGTTTTAATCTCTGGCATCTGCTCATGCCTCATGGGTTATAAAATGCAGGCAGTCCTCACCTGGAAGCGCTGTGGTGACTGTGACCCATATGAAACAGGACACATTTGCTTTCAGTATAAGTTTCAGTGAGCAGGGTACCGTGCAAAGTGAGGGCAGCCTGTATTTCATAATCCATTTATTCTCAATTACAAAACAAATATTCCTATGAAAATACTCTCCAAAATGTCTTATTATGCCTTCAGCATATTCTTAAAATTGGAAGCGCTGAATATAAGTAGACAAATATTTGTTTAAATTTATTTATTTATTTTGAGAGAGAGAGAAAATACAGAGACTGCAAGTCAGGGGAGAGAGAGAATCCCAAACAGGCTCTGCACCTTCAGAGCGCAGCTGAATGTGGGGCTGGATGCCACACAGCATGAGATCATGACTGCAGCCGAAATCAAAAGTCGGATGTTTAACTGACTGAGCCACCCAGGTGCCCCAAAGTGGACAATCATTTGTCAAGACTTCTAAAAACATGTTAAATAGATTTCCATAAAAATTGTGTATTAATTTGTCCTGACTCAACAGTATATGACAGTAGTAGTCCTTTTGAACTCTTTAAATATACTTATGTAAAAGAGTATCTTATTTCCTGCTTTTATTACCAAACTTGTTAATCGTTCATTTTTAGCATGTTTACATTTTTAACAAATTTGCATTCCTAACTTGCAACGTTGACTTATATGTTGGGGGTTAGTGTGCCAACCTATTTCTATGAACTTATCAGACCTTAACACTTTAACCACTTTATCCTATTTGTGGCAAAATCTTTGCCCAATTGTTGAATGCTGCTTATTTTAAATCTTTTACAATTAAGATAGAGTAATTTTTTTTATTTTGAATATTTTTCTCGGCTATTAATCTCTGAGATATTTTCTTCAGCTTGTGGAATTGTCAAGATTTATTCTAAGTTTAATCAACAAGGAATGTTTTTTAGTGATTGAATGGCTCACAGTTGAGGGCTAGGTGGGGGCATGTCAGTTCTTTGGGGGAGCAATTGTTGGCAAAAGGAAAATCCAGGATAAGAATCTGTGTTTATGTATCTGTTGGAAAATATATGGCATTTTGGACACTGATACAATACAAACATTAAGGTTCGTGTAAAAGTGTTAATTAATGGGGGCACCTGGTGGGGCTCAGTCAATTAAACATCTGACTTTGGCTCAGGTCATTATCTGGTGGTTTGTGGTTCTAGCCCCAAAGGGGCTCTCTGCAGACATCTAGGAGGCTGGACCCTGCTTTGGATTCTGTGTCTTTCCTCCTCTCTCTGCCACACCCCCTCCCCCCATGCTCAGTGTGTCTCTCTTTGTCTTTCAAAAATAAATAAACATTTAAAATAGTATTAATGCACACTGTTTATATATAAAACCACATTCTTGCTCCTCATTTATAGGGGACCAGCATCTCTCTACCTTTCTGGCAAAATAATCTTAACTCACCCATAACCTTTTATCCTCAAGCAGACTCTATGCTGTAATTCCATGCATCTTCCGATCGACATGGGGATCAACCTGTAACAAGGCGATTCATACCACCACTTGTTTCCACATTATCCAAAGAATTTAAGAGGATATGTATTATATGTATAGCCACATTTGGTTTTTATTTATATGTTCTCATATATTTCATGAATTAAACTATCATATGCATAAATGCCAGGTTTAAAATATTGGATAGCTAGGGGTGCCTGGATGGCTCAGGCAGTTAAATCTAACTCTTGATTTTGGCTCATGTC
Organism: Suricata suricatta; assembly: GCF_006229205.1. Classification (NCBI taxonomy): domain Eukaryota; kingdom Metazoa; phylum Chordata; class Mammalia; order Carnivora; family Herpestidae; genus Suricata; species Suricata suricatta. The sequence goes on along the minus strand of NC_043710.1, from coordinate 12,965,781 downwards.
ATGGTCTCACAATTCATGGGATCCAACACCTCATCGGCTCTGCACTGATAGCACTAATCCTGCTTGGGATTCCCGCTCTTTCTGTCTCTCTCACGCCAGCTCTCCCCTCCCCCCTTCCCCTGCTCCCAGGCACTCTTGCACTCTAAATCTCAAATAAATAAACTTTTAAAATATGTATATTGTATAGCTGGAAGCATATGATTTCATTTCCTACAATAATTTTTGAAGGAAAAATAAATAAAAATTTTGTTTTATTTTACCAGTAATTAAAACATATTTTAAATCTACATTAACTGTAAGAATTCAAAATACATACACAGATATGTCAAAGAAGAAATAGAAACAGATTCATCTATTTATATAAGGAAGATGACATCACACATTTACTAGAAAATAAAAGATTTCTTAAAAATATTAAGAGGAAAGGGGTTAAAGTATGAAGGAAATGATTATACAATATTACAGCATGAAACGAAATTGTATTTAGAATAATTTATGATAGTTCTATAATACATAACCATGAAATATTATTAGTTACATACAAGAGATTCTAACTTATTTAATATTATAGGATTTAAAAAACCACAAAGCAAAATAAAATTTAAAATGTTTTCTAAATAAAAATGTAAATAATCTTCATTTAAGGATTAATCAAAAATAACATGAACAGCAATCACCAAAGACATGTATGTCCTTTATTATTAGTTGAATGTGTATTTCAATTCTACTTCTGTTCCAATTAAAACAGATCCTTTCCCAAGAGTTTCAGTTGCAACCATGAAGAAGCAAGGAATTTTAAATGATATGCTTTAAAATTAATAAAGATACAGTCATCTGGTTATATCTCAAACATGACTAATCATAAATGTAAATGGTTGACGCTTCCTAATGAAAATTTTATCCATAGAAAAAATTAGCCACAGCTTTAAAATTCTTCGGTGCATTTAATGCAGCAATTCCCCATCATAAAGAAGTAATCAGGTATGTTCATAGAGATATGAGTCGGTCTTAACAATAATAGGATACAACAATATGATGGAATAATGGCCTGTAAAACAAACTACAGACAAATAAACTCTACCAAATAGTTTTTAATAAGAGATTATGAGTAAATTTTATTTCAAAATTGAAATCAAATTTTCTTCCAAATTTGAAAAATCCTTTAGTATTTTTCAACTTGATTTTCTACTTGGAATGTAATATTTTTGTAACTAGGTTCAAGTATGATCGAATTTTGTGATTAATACTACTTTAACATGATGTTCACTGAAAACCTTTAGTCTGTATGAAAATACAAACAATATTCTTTCAAGTGAAAATCAATGTGCAAACTTGTACATGGAATTATAAGACCATGTATGAATATCAATTCATTGAAAAAAATATAAGAAAATACAAACAGAAATTACTCATTGGTGTAGGACATGTCACCATTAATGGTGCTCCTTTATATCTGTCTATATTTTTATTTATGTGCAGTAAACATGTTTGATAATATCGGCCTTGCTCAATCAACTGAGATGTAAGAAGAGGCTAACTTATTAAAACGGCAGGTCATTTAAATATTGTTGGAAAATCATTTGAGTGCATTACAGTAAATACAGCAGTTATTTTACATAAACTTTAGTAATGTGGTCTTAATTAAAATAAGAGTGCATGGTATTCGAATACCAAACATTTAAGACAATTTAAAGAAAATTTAACTTATATTTCTTATGCAGCCATGTACTTGACTAAGAACACATAGGTTCATGAATTAATCTGGATGAATTATGTACCTTTTCATACAATTTCCTTTACCATTAATTTTCACAATAGAAATTTTGAGGACCCATGTAAAGAGCCTGATCTACCAAATACTCAGTCATAGACATTTTTATGAACCAAAGTAAATGTGAGGTATTCTCCAGAAAGATATAGACACTCCACTCATTTTTATACTGTTCCAGGGTATTCTCACATCTACAAAGTCAATGGATAGATTGTACTAACTATGAATTAATTATATCTAAGTCAGAACTACTACATGAAAAATATACCTACATTGCTAGTATACTATGATTGAATTGGATCCCTGATTATGGATACTTATAAGCAAGTATTGACAGTTTATTTTCAAAATTAAGGAACATAAACAGTATTTCTCAGGATACACACAATATTGGTTGGGGAAAATATATAGAAAGCTTAATGCCATGAGGGATCCATTATTTACAATTTCCCCAAGGTGATCCAGTCATTATTCAGGCCTCAGAACCATTGTTTTATATCACTTATTGAAGAATACATTATTTCATACTTTTATATTTTATTTATTTATTTATTTATTTATTTATTTATTTATTTATTAAGAGAGCTATAGAACAAGAGTGGTAGAGGGGCAGGGGAGGGGGAGAGAAATAATCTTAAGCAGACTCCATGCCTAGCATGAGCCAGATCGAGGGCCTGAATTCGCAACCATGAGATCATAACCTAAGCCAAAATCAAGAGTTAGACACTAAACCAACGGAGCCACCCAGGCACCTCTCATATTGTTGAACCTTACTATGGCTCTGTAGACCATATGATCAGAGAAGATGAATCTCCAATGTTTCTGTCAGACTGAATTAATTCTAATACTTAGCCCCAAGTAAGTAAAGACATTAAAATATCTTATGGAATTATTGGATGACACAAAATTATTTTCTGAGATTTTTTGTTAAGAAAAAGAGTGTTTACTCTCAACATTACAGTTTCTATGAAAACAATTTGTCTTGAAGCTATTAATTTTGAGGATAAATTTGCTAATGTCATTGAGGTTTATGAAGCTAAATTATGACTATACAGCAACAGGTTTGTCCTGTGAAGAGACCCACTATGTTATTACGGTCACTCAGTAATTACACTGAACAGATGCCTACATGGCAGTTTTATGAAAGAGATTTCCCTGAATGACTTGCTGCATAGCACAGATCACATCCTTGTTCCTTAAACTGTAGATCAGTGGGTTCAACATTGGGCTCAAGAAAGTATAAAAGATTGCAATTATTTTGGACTCCTCCACAGACTTCTCAGATGGAGTCCGTAAGTACATGCAGAAGAGGGTTCCATAAAATAGAGTGACTGTTGTCAAGTGGGAACCACAAGTAGAAAAGGCTTTGTGCCTGCCTTCAGCAGAACGGATCCTCAGGATGGCTGCAATAATGAAAAGGTAGGACAGGACGATGATGAAGAGAGAGCTTGACAGAGTCAAACCAGCAACCACCAACATCGCCATCTTTTTGACATAGGTGTCAGAGCAAGCCAACACTAAAAGAGGAGGATCTGCACAGTAGAAATGATTGATTTCAAGGGAGCCACAGAAGGACAAGTGGAAAGTCAACAGTGTCTGGGAGAGTCCATTGAGAAAGCCACAAGTATAAGAGACCATGACTAGAGAGATACAAATGTTCTTAGACATTCTGGTACTGTAATGTAAAGGGCTACAAATGGCCACATAGCGGTCCAATGCCATTGAAGCAAGGATGTAAA
>NC_043710.1:12951761-12962171 GCF_006229205.1 Suricata suricatta | reverse complement strand
TAGAAATGATTGATTTCAAGGGAGCCACAGAAGGACAAGTGGAAAGTCAACAGTGTCTGGGAGAGTCCATTGAGAAAGCCACAAGTATAAGAGACCATGACTAGAGAGATACAAATGTTCTTAGACATTCTGGTACTGTAATGTAAAGGGCTACAAATGGCCACATAGCGGTCCAATGCCATTGAAGCAAGGATGTAAAACTCAGTGATCACCAGGGCAATGAAGAGCAGACACTGTGTGAAGCATCCAGCATAGGAGATGGTCTTCTGGTCTGAGAGGAAGTTGTGCAGCATATTGGGAGTGATATTGGAGGAATAGCAAATGTCTACAAAGGACAGGTGGCTAAGGAAGAAGTACATGGGCGTTTGCAGGTGGGAATTGGTCCTGATCAGCACGATCATGCACAGATTCCCTGCCAGTGTCATCAGGTAGATTATCAGAAACACCCCAAACAGGATCCTCTCCAGAACAGGGTCGTCTGTGAGTCCCAAGAGAATGAATTCTGTCACTGTGGTGTGGTTTGAGGAAGACATTTTCTTATCCCTTTTAAATTGAGAATGGTGGAGAATGTGAGGAATTTCATCTTATCCAGATTCTGAATTTATTCCATCCATTTCATCACTTACGCATTGGTATATTCATCTACTGTGGAATTTCCCTATTTAAAAAATACATTAGATTATCTACATAAATATTTTTATTCTGTGTCTCTTGTTATTTCTTTGTCTTTGTATCTCAAACACATACACACACAATGTCACTCTTGTGTGTGTATTAATATATTCATATTTATACTAATTAATATATAGTAATGTATTAATATTGAATATTTTATTGCTATATTCATATATGTATACCTATCTTTTGAGGAACTCCATATTTGATAATTTTCCACATTAAAAAAAGCCAAAGAAATGAAATTCAAATATGAAAAGTCACAGGCAATTAGCATCATTCACATGGACCAACATGGAATTTGGATATGTAGGTTCCCACCAACTCTGATACACTATTGTTTCAGATATATCCTAGAAGATAAATCTTCGAACAGAATTTTACTTGAAAACCATTGCTATCTGGCTTAATGTCATTCAGAAAGTTTATTTAGTAAGATAAGTATTATCTCTTGATATTTAGCTAAGAGTTTACAGAATAAAGAATGTTTCTTTTTGCTTTGAAAAGTCACATATTCATTGATTCATTTACACTATAAAGACTGATATTTTTTTTTCTGTTCTGGGTTCTGGGATTAAAGCAGAAAACAAATACCCTCAACCTCATGGAGCATATATAATAAAAGCATATATTTTGTCTAAATACATAGACAAAGATATATATCATTATGTGAGTTAAAACCAAGTGCTATGAAGAAAAATGAAGATGGAATGCATTTAGATGCAATTTTTCCACATTTTTGGGATTCTAATATTCATACAAAAGAACACAGTAAAGATTAAATATATATATTTTATTAAACAGTATATATATCCATACAAAACAACATAGTAAAATACATATATATTTTAGTAAACAATATATAAAGTGATTTACCTGTAAAAGCTGATTTGCCATGTTTTGTAAAACAAGGTGGTAAGATTTATAATGTATTTCTTAAGCATATCTTGTAGAGTATTTAAAAAATAATTCTAAAAAGCCAATTAAAGGAGTCTTTGTTCCTCATGGGCATAACTTCAGTTTGATGCCCTGGGAATTGAATTCTCCTTTGAGGCCAATATCCCTACGTAACATGTACAAACGCGGCTTAGTTCTGTCCAAGAGATCTTTAGCACAATTAGAAATAGTAGCCATCTGTTTTAATACTATGGAAGGTATAAAATAAGGGTAGGTAAATTTTTTTCTTTTTTAATATAGTGAAGTGGGAATTCCTATTAGAAATTCTGTTTTTCCCTGTAAACACTGAAGCAGCATCATGTAATGAGTGTGGAAGAGGAAGTTAAGATACATGAGAAATTTGAGGAGCACAAAGACCAGGCAAACCACAGACTAGGAAAAATATTGATATCAAATAATTCTAACAAACGACTGACATGCAGAATACATGCACATTCTCTACAACTCAGGGTTGAAAACATAACCAGTCCAATTAAAAAAAAAAATTCTGAAGTGACTAGGCACTTCACAAAAGATATGTGAATAGTCAATAATGACAGAAAAAGAATGTCAACATCTATAATTGTCAAGGAAATGAAAATTAAAACTACAACCGGATACCACTTCCCACCCACCTCAATGGCAGGAATTAAAACAATGACAGTGACTCTCTGGGAAGACAGTGCATAGGAGGGTCCTAGGCTTTCCTCAACCCATGGATACACCTAGAGTATTGCCTCGTCAGTGAAATAACCCAGAAAATTACCCAAAGACTGGCAGAATAAACTCTCCACAGCTAAATGTAGAGAAGAAGCCACATCAGAGAGGATAGGAAGGGTGGAAATGGACCTGTGGCACTGTCCACAGGATGGAGGAACATGGCAGAAATGGAGACATGAGAGGAATAGACCCCCACACCAGATACCTCAGACATGGGAAATCAGTCCAAGGGTGCCTGGTTAGCTCAGTCAGCTGAACATCTAACTCTTGGATTTGGCTCAGGTTTTGGTTTCACAGCCCATGAGTCTGAGCCCTGCACTGAGTTTTGCACTGACAGTGCAAAATCTCTGAGATGCAGCAAATGCTGTTCTGAGGGAATTTTATAGCAATACAGGACTATCTTAAGAAGCAAGAAATATCAAATAAACAACCTAATCTTACACTTAAAAAAGAAGAGCAAACAAAACCTAAAAACAGTAATAAGAAGGAAACAATAAAGATTAGAGCAAAAATAAATGAAATAAAACCTAAAACAACAACAACAATGACAACAAGAAAACAACAGAACACATCACAACGAAATCAGAAGGTGGTTCTTTGAAAAGATCAACAAAATTGATAAATCTTTAGTCAAACTCATCAATAAAAAAAGCGGAGGGGATTTAGATAAACAAAATCAAAATGAAACAAAAGAAATAACAACCAACGCCACAGAAATACAAAGGATTTTTAGAGGATATTATGAAAAATTACATGCCAATAAATTAGATAATCTAGAAAAGATAAAAATGATATAATCATTTCAATATATGCAGAAAAAACATTTAACAATGTAAAACATCCATTCATAATAAAAATCCTAAACAAAAAGTTTTGGAGGGAACACACCTCAATATAATAAAGATCATATATGAATACTTCATAGCTAACATATTCAATGCTGAAAAACTGAAAGCTTTTTCCTCAATATCAGGAAAAAGACAAGAATGTCCACTCTCGCCACTTTTATTCTACATAATATTGGAAGTCCTAGCCACAGCAATCAGACATGCAAAAGAAATAAAAGACTTCCAAATTGGTAAGGAAGAACAATCACTTTTTGTCGATGACATGATACTGTATGTAAAAAATCTTAAAGACTCCACCAAAAAACTGCTGGAACTGATAAATGAATTCAGTAAGGTCACAGGATACAAAATCAATATACAGAAATCCATTGCATTTCTATACACTAAGAATGAAGTAGCAGAAAAGGACAAGTGAGTTCTAATGGAAAAATACCCATTTCTTGATTTAGAATTTTTATTGCTTACATAGATGCTTTTATCATTTGTCTCTACATTATTGACAATAATTTGTTCTATAATTTTACATATTATCTTTCAATTCTTATCTACTCACAAACTATTTTAAAATAGCATCTACTCTAATAAGCATGGTTTTAGCATTTTACAACTAAATTGTAGCATAGAATTATTCCAGATTGTTTATACTCTTTGAAGTTGGTCTTTACTAGAGTGCATAATTTAGTTTGATATTAGTGTGCCACATTTAATATCTCTTCCTTTTAATATTTTGGCAGTTTTTATTTTTCCTCTTACAAAAATCTTTGAAGTTACAGCTCTGATCAGTTAGTTACTAGGGTAGAATTTCAAGTTTTATTCCTGCCTTTTTTTATTATTATTTCTTGCCTTTTGGATGTCCTTCCTGATGTGTACAGTAACTATCAGTGAATGGGTACCCAAGTTTTTCTTCATTGCCAATAGCATTGGAAGTGTTCACTTCATTGTCTGTATGTGTGAATAGAGTAGATATAAAGACATCAGAAAACCATCAGTTACAATTTATTGCAATGGAAATGTGTTTCACTTAACCTCAATGTCAAAGTATGCTATGATGATAATATTACAGCTCAAGAAGAAAAAAAATCCTTTATTTCAGAAATTATCTTTTAAGAAGTCAACTTCAGAATTAAAAACAAATTTTGTTTCCACATTAAAACATTGTAGGTAGAGATTGATATTGAATTATTCCCACCCTACTGCTCACAAATAAATCAGCCTGGTTCTATTCACCCCTGAAGAATCTCAATACATTCATAAGCACAATATTTTTAAGGAGAAAAATAATAAAACTTGAATTAAAATGACCTAGATGAACTTTCAGTTCAATAAATTATAGAACAGTCCCACCTTTGCCTTTTCCTACTTTTATTTATATATTTTAACATTAACAAATATAGGTCTCTTAATTTATATCCTGGGATCTGAATCATACTGGAAATATATAGTTTTTTTGTTTGCTTGTTTTCTTATAAAAAAAAGATAGTTGTTTATCCTGGAAAACTAGTACATAGATATAAGGAACAAGATTTACTTTTCTTTGGGGTGCTTGGGTGGCTCAGTTCATTGAGAGTCCAATTTCAGCTCAGGTCATGATCTCACCATTCCTGAGTTCAAGCCCTGCACCTGACTGGCTTTGTGCTAACAGCTCAGAACTTGGAGCCTGCTTCAGATTCTGTGTGTCTCTCTCTCTTCTCCTCCCCTGCTCACACTCTATCTCTCTCCATCTATCTTAAAAATAAATAAAAACATTAAAATTTATAAAAACGATTTTCTTTTTCTTAATTCTACTATAACAAAGTCATCATAATGTATATATTGATGCACCCTTCCTTTTTCATAAAAAGCTACATAAAATCATTTTTCCTATCATTAACTGGTAACTTCTTTATTTTAATATCTGTAGAACATTCTAATTTAAAAATCAGTCCCATGATATTCAAATTCTCCTTTATGACTACGGTCAACATTCATTTATGGAAGCTCTGGTTACTTACAGCCAGTTTTGCTCTGTCTGGCATCCACTTATGCCTCAGTGTTACAAAATGCAGGGCAGCTGTGATAGATTTTTTGATAACTATGCAGAGAAGGTCACATCTGAATTCAGCACAGGTTTTAGTTACACATGCAAAGTGAGGACTGCCTGTATTTAATAGACCACTCATTTCTTTCTCCTCAATTATAAAGCAAACATTACAATGAAATTCTTGTCCCAAGTGTTTTATTATGATTTTTGCACATTTTTAAATTTGGGGTAGCTGAGTAAAATTATATATTTTTAAGACTCTTGAAAACATAATGTTAAACTGATTTTCGGAAAAACTGTTATTATTGTTTTCTTGATATCCATAATGTAGAACATGCCAGTCTTTCTTGAAGCCAAATATAAATACATAAAAGAATCTTATTTCAATTATTTTGTTTGAAATCATCATTATTTATTTATTGGTGATTGGTTTGTGCCTTAGATTTATCTACAGACACCATTAGGACCATGATCCCTTGAACTACAAAATACATAAGATTAATCTGATAAATACTGAAAGCATAAACCATTGGTGTAAAGATAAGGTCGTGGTGGTAGCCTTTGCCAGTTTCTTTCATTGTTGTAAATACTCCCATGCTCCTGCCAACTTCAAGACAATCATTTTAACAACTGGGTTTCAAATCTGAATATGTAAGAACTGGCCCTTTCGAGTCAGCTCCAACTCCTCTGTAAAGAAAACCCAGTCTAAACTACACTGGTATGTTCTCCAGTTCGGACATGAGAGTTGAATGGGGGTGTGAGAGTTCCTACAAATGGTGAACCCCAGTTCCAATATCTTAACATATTGTATTTTGGGTTTGAGGTTGGCAAGTTGGCAACTAGATCATTTGATTCATATTTTATTTACTAATAATTTTACTCATTATTTTTAGCATTTTTGTATTTTTATCAATTTTCTTCATTTGTATGATGGCGTTTTAGTACTTTGAATCATATCTTAATACATTTACCACTTTACCTTTTCCAGGGCAAATACTTCCTGAAATATAATATGCCTCTTAATTTTAGATAGTTTTATGGTCTTCCATTGTGAATTTCCCAACTGCAATTTACCTCAGAAATGTTTTCTTCTGATTATTTCAAAGCTTAATTTTTTTTTAAGTTTATCTATTTTGAGAGAGAGAGCAAGTGGGAGAGGGGCAGAGAGAAAGGGAGAGAGGATTCCAAGCAGGCTCCATGCTGCCAGTGCAGAGCCCAATGCAGGGCTTGAACTCACAAACTGTGAGATCATGACCCAAATTGAAAACCAAGAGCCTTATGTTTCACTGACTGAGCTACCCAGCTGTCCCCAATACTTTAATTCAAATTAACATAGGGTTTGGTTTTTTTTTCAGTGTTTGAAATGATGCACAGTTAAGAAGTATGTGTGGGCACATCAGTCTTTCAGGAGACAGTTGCTAACAAAGGACAACCTAGTTGGGAATAAGATTCTGTGTTTAGATATCTTTGCTGAAAAATCATGTTGCATTATGGACAGTGGTATGTACAAAAATAAATGTTTGTGTAAAAATATTAAAAAGTACACAATATTAATAGTTAAATATTTTGCTTTTTATTTATAATCTCTTTGCTTTTCTAGCAAAAAAAAAAATCTTAACCCACTGGTAACCTTTCATCCCTAAGCAGATCATTCTATGGCCAAGATTCCATACTTTTGCCCATCAGTGTGGGGACCAAAATATAACAATACAATGGAGACTAAAATATTTTTCTGTGTTTTCCAATAATTTACAAGGAATTTGTATTGTATGTATCACCATATTTGATTTTCATGTGTATGGCTGCATCTGCTATCCAGATTGAGCCATCCCATGCATAATTTATTGGTTAAAAATACTTTTAAAAAATATTAGATAGGTAGAAGCATTTGATTTGCATTATCCTACCATGAATTTGAAATACATAAATAATGAAGATGAAATCTGTCTACCAGAAATTAACACTTTCTTAAAATCTATATTAATTATATGAACTTAGTTAAAAATATATGTATAAATTGTTCAAAGGAATAGAATATGCCAGAAATAGATTCTCTTGGTGTATAATAAAGGTGATATCACAAATCAATGGAAAAACAAAGGGTCACTTAATAACTAGTAGGAGGAAATGGTTTAAAAATGTGAGGAAAAGAGTTACATATAATATTACAGCATACAACAGAATTGTATCAAGAATAATTCAAAATATTCCTAAAATACAGTAATGAAAAATATAGAGACACCACCTTATTTAAATTTAAGGTGGAGAACAACCTCAAAAAAATTTTTTTTCCAAATAATAACGCAATATTCTTCATGTGAGGAACCATCTGAAATTAAAGGGAATTATCAAACTGATGTACTCTCTTTATTTATTAAATATATATATAAATAAATATGTATGTAAGTGATGAATCACTGAATTCTACTCCTGAAACCAATGCTGCACAATATATTAACTAACATTAATTTAAATTTTTTTAAAAAGAGAAAGAAAAAATAGAATAAAAATGCATGAATTCATGTTTAAATTTATACTTGTATGACAAAATTTGATAAAATTTTAATCATGTTAATTATTTTCCAAAGTCCTAAAATGATATTATAGCAAGTTATAAGTTCACCTACCTATTAACAAGATGTGTGTAGAAAACAACTTCATTACTCAACAAATGCTATCATTTTGCTGTATTTCTATTTGGAGCCATGTTTTATAAACTTAGCACATCTTGGAAATCTGCATTTGTTCCATCACTCAAGAAAGATTATTCATGGATGTAATCATAGTTGTGTCTATAGTATTTATATTTTAGAGAAATGAAGGTAAAAGTAGTCTGAATATTTGAAAAAATATATATTTTGTTAAAATAAAACAGACTTCCTTCCCAAGAATTGCTATGGAGACAACAAGGAAGTAAATACCCTTAGAGAATATTCCTTAATATTAATAACAATATAGTGAGATGTTTACTCTCAAACATGACTACTCATAAGTATAACTAGTTGATGCTTTCTGGAGTAGATACTACACATTGAAAAATTTAGCATGACCTTTAAAAATGTTCAAAATATTTAATTCAGCAATTTCACATCTAAGACTGATTTTAAAGAAACAATCAGAGACATATGCATAGAGATATGAGTCAATCTTAAAAATAATAGGATGTATAGAAATGAAGTCATGTGTGTACGATAAGCCAAATGGAAGAAAACACACCACAATGTTGAAAGCAGCTGTCTTAGATAAGAGATCATTGGTAAATTTCTGCTTTTATTCCTAAGATATTTCAGTATTTTTCAATGTGCTTTTCTATAATCGATGTGCTATTTTTGTAATTTTGTAATTAAGTAAGTATAATTTAATTATAAAGTATTAAGATACATACATTAAAATGGTGTTCACTTGGGGTGCCTGTGGGGCTCAATCAGCTGAGCGTCTGACTCTTGGTTTCTGCCCACATCATGATCTCATGGTTCGCTACTTGAGCACCACATTGTCCAGCTCTGCAGTGACAGCAAGGGCCTTACTCCAGATTCTCTCTCTCTCCTCTCTCTCTCTCTGCTCCTCCCCCATTCATCTGTCCCTCTCTCTTTCTGTCTCTAATAAATAAATAAATAAACTTAAAAAAATTTGGGGGTGCCTGGGTGGCTCAGTTGGTTAAACATCTGACTTTGGCTCAGGTCATGATCTCACAGTTCCTGAGTTCGAGCCCCACATCGAGGCTCTATGCTGACAGCTCAGAGTCTGGAGCCTGCTTTGGTTTCTGTGTCTCCTTCTCTGTCTGGAGCTGCTGAAGAAGAAAAGATACGTGCCTCGACCCTGCAAGATCAGCAGCCCGCAGAGCAGAGCTGCATTGTTACTCCCAGCTCTGCAGAACCGTGTTATCACTCCCAGCTCAGCAGAACTGCGTCATCACTCCCAGCTCAGCTGAGCTGCGTTATCAGTTTCCCAGGCTCAGGGCCTGTAGGCTGGGCCTTCCTATCAGTTTCCCAGGCACTGTGCTATGCTGAAACTGCAGTTTTAGTTTCTCCCTTATCCTTGCCCTTGTTTCTTAGCAACTGACTTATGTCAAGTCGCCCCTCTTCTGCCTTTAAAAGACAGGTGTGTTCTCTCAATAAACGAGGCTTGATCAGAGCCTTGTCTTGCCTCCATTTTCTGTGCTCCCTGCCCCTCAATTCTCCCTCCCTCCCTTAGGACCTGCCTTGACCGACCTGCGGGCCAGGTCTCTTCTCCATCTGCTCTTCTCTGCTCATGCTCTGTGTCTCTCTCCCTCTCTCAAAACTAAATAAACATTAAAAAAAAGTTTAATGGCATTTATCCAAAACATTTAGTCTGTATGAAATGCAAACGTTACATTATCAAGTGAACAGTAACATTCAAATTTGTATTTGGCAAAGGATTCCAATTTTGTTTTTATAAATTTTCATAATATATATGCACATAAAATTGCTAAGAAGAAACATGGAAAAACTACAACCAGAAACACAAATTATCCATTGGTTAAGGCATATCACTGATAAAAGTTATTTGTTCACATCTATCTGTATAATACAGTTATTTATAATGAACATTTATGTTTTTATAATCTGGAAAATATGTTCATAAAATACAGTTTAAATAGATCTACCATAGATCAAAATTGCCTGGTTTCCATGAAACACTAAGACAATTCTACTTGGATTGCACACGAATTCTCATGTTTACCTGAAATGTCAGAGGAATACCATGTTAGCTATTAGCTATTACACCTTCATGATAATGACCTTGACGTCATTGGGGCAGTAACCTCATCCCTTTATTATCCCAAGCATTCCCCCCAGCCTTGCAGCTCGCTGAGTTCAACCACAAGGAGAGTAGGAAAGAGCAAATCTGCAATCCAAGGGTTGGCCTTTTTGCTACTTAGTGGCTGAATGACTTTAGAAAGCCATCTAATTTCTCTGTGCCTCAGACTCCAAATGTTTTAAATGGAGGTCATTCACACCAGTCAGAGTGGCTAAAATGAACAAAGCAAAAGACTATAGATGTTGGAGAGGGTGTGGAGAGATGGGCACCCTCTTACACTGTTGGTGGCAATGTAAACTGGTGCAGCCGCTCTGGAAAACAGTGTGGAGGTTCCTCAAAAAACTATCCATAGAACTCCCTTATGACCCAGCAATAGCATTGCTGGGGATTTACCCAAGAGAGACAGAAATGCTGATGCATAGGAGCACA
>NC_043710.1:12893174-12951661 GCF_006229205.1 Suricata suricatta | reverse complement strand
CTTGAGAGACTATTGAATGCTGAGAATGAACTGAGGGTTGAGGGGGAGAGGGGAGGGGGAAGAGAGGTGGTGGTGATGGTGGAGGGCACTTGCGGGGAAGAGCACTGGGTGTTGTATGGAAAACAATTTGACAATAAAATATTATGGAGGAAAAAAAATAATGACAAAAAAATAAATAAATAAAATAAATGGAGGTCATGATTTTCTCACAAATTTATATCTGAGGATTAAAAAAGTGATATATGAATGCACACTAAAGTACACACAGCTGAATGACATGTATGGTTATTTTTATGCATGTTGATTTTGTTGTATCCTATTTCTAAAGAATTTTTTAATTGGCCTTTACCCAAAGAGTGAGACCATGAAAACTTAAACCACAAATAGAAGTAAATAAATAGAATAAAAAGAAAGACTAGAGAGCTCAACCATTTGGTCTAAGAGACCTGCCAAAACTGAATTTACAGACTGGTTTCAGGAAACCACAGTGGTTCTCAGAGCTAAAAAATAAAAGGAGGGGCACCTGGGGGACTCAGTACGGTGAGTATCTGACTTTGGCTCAGGTCATAGGCTCCCATTTCTTGAGTTCAAGCCCTATGTCAGGCTCTGTGCTAATAGCAGAGACTTGGAGCCTGCTTTGGATTCTTTGTCTCCATCTCTCTTTCTGCCTCCCTGCCCCACTCATGCTTGTTTCTCTCTCTCTCTCTTAAAAATAAATAAACATTAAAAACAAAAGTTTTTTTTTTAATTTTAAATAAAAGGAAGCATATGGAGGTGCTTGGGTGGCTCAGTCGGTTGAGTGTCTGACTTTGGTTTGGGTCATGAGCTCACAGTTCTTGGGTTTGAGCCCCACATTAGGCTCTGTGCTGACAGTTCAGAGCCTGGAGCCTGCTTTGGATTATGTGTCTTCCTCCCTCTCTGCCCCTTGCCCATTCACCTTTTCTCTCTCCCTCTCTCAAAATTATAAACATTTAAAAAATTTTTAAAGGAAGCATACAATATTTAGACAAAATATAGAGTACAGTTGCAATGAGTCACAAATACATTTATTCAGTTAGGATTCTAAATCTGGATATCAGCAACATTCTGATACCTAGGAATAAGACCATAACTCTTCTTGCTTAAGATAAAAAAGAGTTTGTTATAAGTTAAGGGAATGTCCCACAGACTAAACTATGTGGATCCTCAAAAAGAAATTGGAATGGGTACTCTATTACAGGAAGAACCCCTCTGTTACTTATTTCTAATCACCAGATCATCACAGACACTTATTTCAAATTAACAGATAACCAATTTTCAAATTTATGAAAGAGATTTCCCTGAATGACTTGCTGCATAGCACGGATCACATCCTTGTTCCTAAAACTGTAGATCAGTGGGTTCAACATTGGGCTCAGGAAAGTATAAAAGACTGCAATTATTTTGGACTCCTCCACAGACTTCTCAGATGGAGTCCGTAAGTACATGCAGAAGAGGGTTCCGTAAAATAGGGTGACTGTTGTCAAGTGGGAACCACAAGTAGAAAAGACTTTGTGCCTGCCTTCAGCAGAACGGATCCTCAGGATGGCTACAATAATGAAAAGGTAGGACAGGACGATGATGAAAAGAGAGCTTGACAGAGTCAAACCAGCGACTACAAACATTGCCATTTTCTTGACATAGGTGTCAGAGCAGGCCAACAGTATAAGAGGAGGATCTGCACAGTAAAAATGATTGATTTCAAGGGAGCCAAAGAAAGACAAGTGGAAAGTCAGCAGTGTCTGGGAGAGTCCATTAAGAAAGCCACAAGTATAAGAGACCATGACTAGAGAGATACAAATGTTCTTAGACATTCTGGTACTATAATGTAAAGGGCTACAAATGGCCACATAGCGGTCCAATGCCACTGAAGCAAGGATGTAAAACTCAGTGATCACCAGGGCAATGAAGAGCAGACACTGTGTGAAGCATCCAGCATAGGAGATGGTCTTCTGGTCTGAGAGGAAGTTGTGCAGCATATTGGGAGTGATATTGGAGGAATAGCAAATGTCTACAAAGGACAAGTGGCTAAGGAAGAAGTACATGGGCGTTTGCAGGTGGGAATTGGTCCTGATCAGCACGATCATGCACAGATTCCCTGCCAGTGTCATCAGGTAGATTATCAGAAACACCCCAAACAGGATCCTCTCCAGAACAGGGTCATCTGTGAGTCCCAAGAGAATGAATTCTGTCACTGTGGTGTGGTTTGAGGAAGACATTTTCTTATCTCTTGAAAACTGAAAGTGACAGAGAAAGTGAGGAATTCCATCTGATCCAGATTCTGCATTTATTCTACCCATTTTATCATTTACACATTGATACATTCATCTCCTGGGAAATTTCTCTTCTCTTTTAACAAACACATCAGAACATCTACATAAATATTTTTGCCCTGAATCTCTCTGTGATCTCTTTCACTTTTTCTCTCTCTTTCACTCTTGTTCTTGCTTTCACTTGGGTGTGTTTATGTGTATAGAAAATCACGTTTATACTTGCCTTTTTGAAAGAGAGAAGTCCATATTTGGTATTTCATTCAAATTTTATAAAAAGAAAAATACAAGAATCAAAAGCAGAAATGAAAAGTGTCGAGTCATTGATATCATTCAAGTGGATAATAAAAAGGATGTTGGATTTCTAGGGTCTTTCCAGATCTGAGGCCCTATATTTTAAATACAAAATAGAAGAAATACTTAGTACACCATTTTCACCTCAAACCCATAGTGATCTGTCTTCTTCTTAATTAGAAAGCATCAAATGAGTAAGTTTATCTCTTGATATATGGCAATCATGTACTTAATAAAGAACCATTCCCTCTGCTTAATGAATTTGCTCACTCATTTACATATACATGTACATGAACACTGAAAAGATTTTCTTTTTTCTCTTCTAAGTTCTGGGTTTACAAATTCCATATACTCATGAGTCATATGTTATAGGAGAAGGAACAGAGACAAAGCTCTAGAATGTGATGCCAGGTAGAAGCCAGGATTATAAAGAAAGATGAAGGCAGGTTGCTTTTAGATAAACATTCAGAGAAGGCTCTTCTGATAAAGTATAATTTAAACAGCCAATAAAAAACCCAAGTATCTGGAGAAGAATGTGGGGTTTCTTTGTTTGTTTCCATTTTTTGAGCAACCAACACATATATGAACATATTTGTTTTGGAGAGCCCAGATGATGTTTAAATGTGGCCTTGGCTTCTAGCTAGGACCTTTATATCTCAATGTTTTACTAAAATAAGATATGACTGAAAAACAACGTGCCTGAAGTGCTCTACCCTAAAGCTATTTTTATTTATTCAATGTAATAATTGAATTTTAGAGATGCCATAAAATATTAGCAAATGAATAGAAATACAAGTACTGTTGATGAAGTTAATTTTTTTTTGGCCCACATTGGTGGGGTATTCATCTTCACACAAAAGAACAAATATATTTTGAGTGAAGAAATGTAGAAAATGACCTACCTGCAAAACTTGACTTTCTGCATTCTGTGAAAACAAGGTGGAAACATTTATAATGTCTATCTCAGGTACATTCTCTAGAGTATTCTAGAAATAATTCTGAAGAACTAATTAAAATAGTTCTGTTCCTCAGGAGCACAGCCTTAATTTGGTGCTTTGAGATCCTACTTTCTCCTTTGAGGCCAAAATCTCTGCCTAACATTTGTGTCCATCTTGGTACTCAGTACTGAGATCTTTGGCACTGATAGTGAAATCAGTCATCACTTTTAATACCATGGAAGAAGAAAAATATCAGTATATAAGTTTTGTATTCTTTGTATAGTAAAATTGAGAGGACTCCATCAGAAGGCTTCAGTGTTTCTCTATGGACACTGAAGTTAGGTCATCTAATGAGAGCGGGGTGGGGGGTAGAAAGGCAGAAGTAATATAACCAATGAAAGGAAGTAGAGGCATCATTCATGGGTGAGGACCTTTTAAAGGGCAGACACCATGGATTCTTACTGGAAGCAGTCAGTCCCATCGAGTTAACTTGATCAACATGCTATCCATCAAAGATGGGTCTGAGAGCCAGGATCATTGATAAAATTGGTGATTCATAAAACTGGTGATTATAGGAGGAGGGTTGAAAGTAGAATAAAGAATATTTGAACACCGGCACTGTGTTTGTTAGAGAATAAAAGAATCTAGTGATGTTTTCACTAGCTCTATCTTCCAATGCCTTGATAGTTCTAGGTCAATACAATCTAAGGAATCAAAGTGTAGGCTGTCCAAGACAGGAGACGCATCTCTAGTTTTTAGATGTCCAAATGGTGGTATAAACCTTAAAAACAGACACTGCATTTTACTAGCAAAAGGGGTTTATTTGGGAAATAAAGAGAATTGCAATCTGGGACACGCAAACTGGCAAAATTTCAGGCAAATCCAGGGAACAAAGGAGAGGCATACTTTTTAAGGAGAAAAGGGGTAAAGGGTATGAACTAAAGGTCCACTGAAGGAAACTGGAATTTTGGGTGTAGTGTTGGAGTTCTTTGTTGGAGCTGTTGCAGGGAAGGGGTGTGTGTGAAGGGAGTTGTAGAAGAGAACAGTCTCTGTTTTGAACTGTAGGAGTAGAATAATATCCATATGCAAGGTCAAGTCCATGTAAATTCAAGTCTATTTCTTCTTGTTGGGTCTACAGTTGACTAGAGTGGTAGGATGTCAGAGCTCTCCCTGTGGAAACCTCCCCACTCTATTTCAGTGAGGTTTCCCATGATTAGATTTCACAGTGAGTTAAGCTGTGAGAAACCAGATGAGTTAAGCTGCATATCAACATCAAAATGTAAATTATTATCAAGTCACCACATTTGAAGATTTGAAAATAACCATATTTTCTTTTTTTCAGAATGAAATGGAACGATTTCTCTGTAAATTTTTATCTCATTTTTATCCTGATTCCTAGAACAGATAAAATAATAAAATTTAAAGAATAAAATCTACTGATTAATTATTCCTTTGATACAAAAGTTTCTTGTAGGATTGTAAAAAGAGTTGAAGATTCAATGCTACTTTTTTAAAATGTTGTTAACATTTATTTATTTTTGAGAGAGAGAGAAAGACAGAGTGTGAGTGGGAGAGGGACAGAGAGAAAAGGAGACACAGAATCCAAAGCAGACTCCAGGCTCCTAGCTGTCAGCATGGAACCCAATGCAGGGCTGGAACTCATGAGCAGTGAGATCATGACCAGGGCTGAAGTCAGACGCTTAAACAACTGAACCACCCAGGCACCCTAAGTGTCAGCATTTACTTTGAAGAAATACTGTCCCAAAGTACTTATGTATGTAGGTATTTAAGTTTTTTCTAACACATTATAATGCATACATTGCAATAATCATAAGATTTACAAAAAGACTTTTCCAACAACAAATAGGGCAAGCTCAATAGTAATTGAGTAGATATGCATAGTGTAGTGATCTTTCAGATCTTTGGAAAGAGCAAAGTAACCATACTTTTCATTATGAGGTAGCCTGATCAGGAGTCCATACATAAGAAGTCAATGTTCATTTATTTATATAGCGATGGATAAGATTAGAGGGTACAGACTTTATCTAGGTTATATGATACTAACAAGAGTTTTATGCATTCTTATTTTATTTTCCTAGACAATCTTTAGAAAACTCTGCTTAACTTATACTTGAAGATATGAATTCCTTAGTTAATATCACCCTCC
This sequence comes from Suricata suricatta, assembly GCF_006229205.1. Lineage (NCBI taxonomy): Eukaryota > Metazoa > Chordata > Mammalia > Carnivora > Herpestidae > Suricata > Suricata suricatta. The sequence continues at coordinate 12,945,974 of NC_043710.1, read as the reverse complement.
CTCAATTGCAATGACCAATTGACCTGCCTACTAAAAAGACATAGATACAAAATTGTTTCAATAGTCAGATAGTTGAAAACATCCTACTGACATTGTAAATTTGTTACTTGTGTTTTTGTGATTATTCAATTGGCTATCTTTTTAAAAGCTATAGCAGATCCAACATTATGTTGGAAGTTTTTATCTATGTAATAATGTTATACAAATTAGAGAGCAAAAAATAAAATTATGTTATTTGTAGATCACATGATAGTTTACATTGAATCTCCTTTCAAAAGGAACAAAATAAATGTTACCTAGACTTATTGTGGTGATTGTTCAGCAATGTATACTAATATTGAATCTTACACTGTATATATACACATATATATCTGAAACTATATATGTGTGTATGTTTTGTACATATAAAGTCATATAATTATGTTTTACATATACATGTATATATGCAAAAACAGTTATGAGTATATTTGGGAAAGTCACATGATTACAAGATCAATATACATAATTTATTTATATTATTATGCAAAACCCAATTGTAACCAAACTAGCATGAATTACAGATAGAGATTACATCAGATGGAACTGTCATATACTCAAAAAAAAAAAAAAACTTTATTCACAGCAAATACAGAGATCACAGAGACTCTGTAGCAGGGATAAGAGGGTTCTTTTTATTTAGGGCTTAGGATGGCCATTTGGAACTTGCCATTGTTTTACAGGTGTGGGAGAGATGCTGGTCTTTGACGGAGTCAAAGAATAAATCTCAGGGACAACAGAGAGTGAGCAAAATGATAGAGTTTATTGAGAGAAAGTATAAAGCTCTCAAGAGTGAGAGGGGTCCCAATTGGGTTGTCACCAGGGATTTTTGTTCCTGACTTTTTATCGGGACCTTATTGGAAAGCCTGTGAGACTCCACTCATGGCACCTAGCCAAGGAGGGTCTGGAATATGTTTATCCTTTTTTTTTTCCTTTTTCCTCCAAACCCCTCTTGCTTCTTCAGCCTCCCATTTGCAGCTGCAGTCTGCCTCCCTATGGGCCCCTTATCTCTCCCTGCCTAATATTAACTCTTTTCCTCACTCAACTGCATGTAAAAGCAGCCATAAGCTTGCACAGGGGTATTTAGAAAACATGCCTAGACATACATTGAATGCCACATTCATGAAGCTTGAGCTCCTTCCAGGAAGAGATTTCACATTGTAATGAAGCAGAGGCAAGGTCTGACCTGGGGAAGGAGCTATGGGCTGCTATGAGAGCTGATATAAGCTGGATGGAGTCTTGGGTTTATTATTTCAGATAAGAAATGCAGAGCCTCGTTTGTTCATTGGCTGCAACAGAAACTGCTACAGAGACATAAAGATGGGGGTACGTGGGTGGCTCAGGTCTTATCTCATCGTTTCTGAGTTTGAACCCCACATTAGGCTCTCTGCTGTCAGCACAGAGCCTGCTTTGAATCCTCTGTCCCCCTCTCTCTATGGCCCTGGCCACTTGCACTCTCTCTCTCAAAAATAAATAAACATTTTTTTTAATCTTAAAGGAAAGAAACATAAAGATGGAAATAAGATGGACACACCTGTGCTTCAGCAAGGCTTGATTTTAAACTAAACAAATATTTCCCTTTTTCATTCTTGAGGCTATGCCCTCCCCTTCACCTGCTTTTCTGTACAATCTTTTGTTCCTGGAACTGGGTATGGATATTGACATCTCGCTGACTTCAATGTATACTTAGTAATAAGACTCAAGTGGCCTGTGTTTTCCTATAAAACCCTTTAGCCTTTAACCCCGGGTGGGCTTGCAGTCCTGGAGGCATTACCCTGCTGCAGCCCCTTTGCCTGGCAAAATAAAAAGTTATCTTCCTTCTTTATCTCCAAACTCTCTTCATGTTACATACTTTGGCTCTGGAGCACAGAGGTCAGTTTTTGACAACAGAACCAAATCAATTCCCTGCGAACATAAGCTGTACATTTCCTGCCAGTGTAAGGACATGGGTCTGAATCAAACTGACTCCATGACAGGCTTCAAGTTTCTCTCTGACCTTGGAAGCCTAAGTGTTGGTTTCTCAGAATCATTAGACAATAAAAGGGCACACATTGCCCAAGACAGGAGGGACCACCCTTGTAACACCCAATCAGGAAAGGCCAGCTAACACCCTTAACATTTCTAAGGGCAGGCCTAAAGATAGAAGCTATAGACAATCACTTATTGCTTAAGGCCAGTTACACCCTCACCCTACGTGAGGGTCCTGGGCCCACTCTGTAATTGGTTAACAATCTAAATGCTGTGATTGGGTCCCGCCAAAAGTAACAAGCATTCTGGACAATGTGTATGGTTAAAGTTACTGCCAGTAATGTTATGTGATAATGATTGGATCACTGAACCTGTGTCACAATTTCCTGTAACTCCCCCTTCCCAAACCCCATAAAAACCCTGCTCAGTCCTTGTTTGGGGCTCTCAGCACGGATCCACTGCACTGGTGAAGTCTGTGAGTCTGAGCTCGAGCCCGTAATAATAAAGCCCTTTGCTTTTGCATGCGTGACTTGGTCTCCCCGGCGGTCTCTGGTTTTGGGGGATGATATTGAAACCTTGGGCATAACACTAGTTTCAACCTCATTAACCCTATGGGGCATGGTTCAGTCCTGCAGAAAACAGCTAAAAATGTACTTTTTACACTGTACTTACAATGTGAAGTACAAATGTACTTACTTTACAATGTACTTTGTAGGGGCGCCTGGGTGGCTCCGTGTGATAAGCGTCTGACTTGGGCTCAGGTCATGACCTTATAGTTCAGGAGTTCAAGCAGGTGAACACAAGGCCAATTTGGGTGAACCCTGCTTCTCTTTCAAATCTCTCTCTCTCTTTCTGCCACTTGGGGGGTTCTCTCTCTCTCTCTCTCTCTCTGCCTCTCACTCACTTGTGCTCTCTTGCTCTTTCTCCCTTTCTCTCTCTCCCGCTCTCTCTCTCTCTCTCTCTCTCTCTTAAAAAAAAGTGTGCTTGGGGCTCCTGGGTGGCTCAGTCAGTTAAGCATCCGGCTTCGGCTCAGGTCAGATCTCACGGTTCGTGGGTTCGAGCCCCGCGTCGGGCTCTGTGCTGACAGCTAGCTCAGAGCCTGGAGCCTGCTTCAGATTCTGTATCTCCCTCTTTCTCTGACCCTCCCCTGCTCGCACTGTCTCTCTCTCTGTCTCTCAAAAATAAATAAAAAGCGTTTAAAAAAATGTGCCTTATGTCAATCTTAACCTTTGAAATAGCACTGGATTTTACCACTGATTTTTTTGTCTCTCCTGTGGCCAGGCTATTTCCTGGCCTGGTAGAGACTACTAGTTTTTGCATTTCCTTTCTTCCCTTAAAATCCTTAACTACTGAGGTTTTTGCATTTCTTCGTAATTCTATCACCTCCTTGGATATTCTTCCAGAAGTACGCTTGGGTAAGGAGAGCCCCTTAGGACACAGATCATGGAGAATAGCTGGGGGCCTAAAATGACTTCTCTTGTGTCAAGGAAGTTTTCTTTTTCTGGGGACCCCTAACTCTGCTGGCACAACCACAACTGAAAATTTTAAAAATAAATAAATAAATATTACTTATAATAACATCAAAAACATGCACTACTTAGAAATGAATATAATAAAAACTATGCAAGAGATTTACTCCGAAAATCACAAAACACTGCAGAAGGAAACTAAATAATGGAGAGATATATCTCACTTGTGGATTAGAACATTTGATATTGGTAAGCTGTCATTTCTTCCTGAATTGATCAATAGTTTTAATGCAAGTCCAGTCAATCTTTCAGCAAGCTTATTTTTTTTCAAAAATTGATCCTAAAATATGTAGAGATAAATATAAAAAAAACTTAGATGAGCCAAAACTATTTTGAGAGCAAAGAAAAATTATTAAATGATCTACCCAACTAATTTTAAGACTTAATAAGAAGTTACTCTACTGACAACAATATATAGATCTAAAGATAACAAATAGATTAATTGTACAGAACAGAGGATCCAGAAATATATCCGGTCAGGGAGCATAAGTCAGGCTGCTGGTAAAACAGAAGCTAGAAAAGCTCCCCGACCAGGTGGGATATGTAATATATTCTTCTGTCCCTCCTGGCTGCTGAAGGACAACAGAAAAGATCAGACACAAGTGATTAAACTGGTAAGCATCTCCACCAGTTTACAAGAAAAAGGCAATCCCATCAATAGTCTAAACTCTCTTCTGTCTTAATGTTAATGCTTTGCTAGAGGGTAAAACAGCCCTAGCTGGACTGTACCTAGACCTCCAGTAATCTGTGAGTCTTCAGCATATGAAAGTCTTTCTGGATACTTCCTCTTCACTTTATCTCCCCTGACTCCATAAAACAGTCACCCCCCCACATTTGCAGTGGGGCCTTCCTGCCCAAAGATCCCATCCCCTGCTTTAATAAAATCACCTCTTTGCACCAATGATGTCTTTAAGAATTCTTTCTAGGCCCTTGTCTTCAGACCTCATGAACCTCACTTGTTAGGGCACATGAATCAGCGAGACATTGATCAGAGACTCTCAGATGCAAGATGGCAAGGAGCGTTTTGTCAGATCAAACTTCAGCGTGGTGGGGTCAACCACTTACAAAATGGGGACCCTGGAGTTGGCATGCAGGCCTCTTTTAAAGGTTTTAGGGGATTTGCATCGCCAGTTTAGGAAACCTTATACATGATTGGTTACCCCCTATGTAAGACCCGTGTGGCTTTTGTTTATTGGTTACTCTGTGGCGGGGGTGGGGGGGGTGTTGGTGGAGAGAGATTTTTTTCTTCCTTAACCTGTTTGTGCAATTGTCGCACATACCATATTTTATGGCTTTTCCTGGAACTTTAGGTGGAGTTAAAGCTTCCAGTAAGCTTAGTCATGTTAGACAAAATGGGGGGGGGGGGTATAGTTAAAATGGAGTTCGTTTGGCTAAGCCACAGCGGGGCTTAGCAGAGCAGAATTGTACTGAATCGTCTAAGCTTTTGTCTGGGTCCTTCACACTATCACCCCAAAACTTCATCACATGCATTCATGTATAGTCAGTGGATATTTGAACACAGATATGAAGGTATTTCAATGGAGAATGCCACTGGAAAAATTAACCTGCAGAAAAATTTAACTTCAATTCTTATATCACATTATATTCCAATACCCCAATATTAATTTGTTATGGATCATAAAACCGAATGTAAACACTAAATCTGCAAGTTTCTAGGAACAAAAATAAAAGAATGTCTTCATGATCTTAAAGGTTACCAAAGTTTTCTTAGGAAGGACAGAAAAATCATTATTGTGAGACAAATATATAAATTATATGTAATCCAATTTCAAAACATGCACTCCTCAAAAATAATGTTAAGATAATGAAAAGGTAAGCCACAAACTAGAAAGAAAAATATTCATATGGAATACTTCTGACAAGGGCTTGTATTTAGAATACATAAAGATCCTCCACAACTCACTGATCAAAATAAAAAACAAAATGACACAGACACCTCATAAAATATGTGAAGACTCAAAAACCACAAGAAAATTATTTCAATTACCTATCATTTTCAAATAAATGCAGATTATAAGTACAGCTGGAAAACATGTCACACCCACCTCCCTGGCAAGAACTAAAACAACTAAAAGGAAGAAACTAGAACTCTCATAACAGACCCCCTGATGGAATGCAAAATAATTTCACTACTTTAGAAAACTGGTTATTTCTCACAGAATTTACTTAGAAAGTTATAGCTTCTTACAAAATTGTGATCCAGCAATTCTACTCTGAAGTATTTATCCAAGAGAAAAGAAGACACATACCCTCAAAGAAACTCAAATGTTTACTGGCAGATGCATTGATAAATAAATTTTGGTATGTCCATATAATGGAATGCTGCACAGAAATAAAAACCAACACACTACTCATACACTGTAAATGAATCCTGAAACACTATATAAAGAGGGGGATTGACTTCCTGAAAGACAGAGGGATGACCTCCCCAAAACTGCTCCTTGATAAAAGAAACAAGAATACTGGCAAAAGAGACCTAAGTCAAGTTTTTCAGAACTCTGGGAATTAACCAAAGGCTTGAAGCAATCGTAGGAGTCTTTATTCCAGAAGAATGGCAGGGAATCTTGGTAAGAAGAAGGATGAGCTCCCCAGTTACACACTAGCCTGGAAAACTGGAATTGGATTTTCTGGCTGTACACTGTTATAGGTCAACTTATAAGATATCAGAGAGTTCACTGTATATAAGTTCGGTTTAAACTCCCATTCTGGTGATTAATTAAAGATTAGTCAATCTGGAAAGATCCTAAGAATGCAACTTGATAACGAACCTAAAGTTTAACTTGTTTTTCAAGATTCTGTGAAGTAACCCTACCTCTCTACTAAGACCTGGCTGAAGCAAAGTCCACAGCTGAAAGTCACCTAGTCACTGTCTCTTGTGGTATCTTAGGTGTCTAACTGTGATTGGTCATTTTAAAGGGACAAAGAACTTTAAAATAATAGGTCCCAGCCAAAACTAATGTCTGTGTATTACAATGTCTGTGTAATGTCTGTGTAATTGGCTACCAAGGAATGCTGTGAATTGTAACTGTTTAACTAAATGATAACATGTTCTACGCAAATTAGCCCACTGCCACCCTTGTTCGGGCCATTCTCTGCTCCTTAATACCAGGGAGATCAGGTTCGGCCTGGCTGTAAATAAAGCATGTGGCCATAAATAAAATCATGCCTCGCTCCTATTAGACCTTGGTGGTTATTTCGTACCTACCCCACAACATACACATTGGTGAGACTGCATTGAAATTTATATTTAAAATTTCTAAATTTTCTGGGGAGTAAATTTACCTTCAAAAATATGACTTAAAGATGACTTTGGTTTTCAAATCAAGCAGATCAAATTATTCACTGTTTAATACTGGGGTATGATGTTATGGGACACCTTTTATACTATAGATTATATACTGTAGATTAACATGAAGAGCAAAAAGCTTTAGTATTGAGAGATAAGATTTTCCTCAAATCAATTCTCCACTAGAAATTTCTTTAACAATTACAACAACAGTGGAAACCAGGAGCTTCTGGGTGGCTCACTTGGCTAAGAGTCCCTCTCTTGGTCCTGGCTTAGGTCATGATCTCACAGTTCCTGGGTTCAAGCCAGCATTGTGCTCTGAGTGGGCAGGGCGAAGCCTGCTTGGGATTCCCTGTCTCTCCTCTCTCTGCCCTTCTCCTGCTCTCTCTCTTGCTCACTTAAAATAAATAAATAAACTTTAAAATAAAAAAAAGGTGGAACCCATTAAAGTATCTGCTTTATCTCTTACCTCTTCTCTTGTCTTTGTTGTCACTGAAGCCTGGGAGGAAAAGGAGGAGGAATAAAAGAGAGAAGGAAGAGAAAGAGAAAGAAGAGGAGGAAGAAGGGAAGTAGCTAAATGAAGAGTTCTCAGTAGTGAATAGGAGTTGTCAAGGCAACTACTTATGGGCTTTCTCTATCCAACGGGGGCCCAAAGAGTTTTTACCCAGCTTGAGAGGACCATTGACTTTCCAAATTTCTATCATCACAAATTACATACTCTTAGAGAATCAGGTACCCTGAATGATCAAGATAATAAAGAAAGACGAGTTTAAGTTAAGTAATCTGACCAAAACAGAAGGAAGAAATTATAAAACACTCAAATCTAGGAACCATAGAAAAACCAAAGGAACAAGATGTGCATCTTACAAATTTTAGCTTAAAAGTCATGTTTCTGTACTGTCTTGTGGCCAGATTTTTTTTTTAATCCTCTAGAGAAGGTCTGGCTGTTTTTAATCCAAACATTTATGTGTAACTATCACAAGCACACTAAGAAGCTTCTGGCTCCTGGATTTTGTTTTTAAATATATTAGAGTAAGTAGCCACAATGTAGTGGCTTTAATATTGTTAGTTGAGGGGACCCTGATCATTTCATTATGTGAAAATTAAGCTCAAATCAAGCACTTTCAACATAATAATATTGTTCAGCATTGTAATCCAGTGTTTTTTAAAACACTGCACATGCCTGTATTTTTCTGTAAAGGCTGAAACTGGGTAGGAATCCACAAAATGTATCACATGGGAAAACATCTGACCCATCTTCTAATAAAGTTTGCACGAGTTTTCATTCTTGTTGAGGTGTAAATGGCATAAAGCAACAATGCCTAAACTAAGAATCTATAAATGAGCAGTAATGAGTCAAAGAATTTAATTTTACTGAGTAAATGTTTAGTGGTCTATTATAGAGCAAGACTTCTCATATTTCGTGACTCCACCTTTACCACCAACATACACACACACTCACAAATGTATACACACCCCCACATGCATACACATGGTGAATGCCTGAGCCCTTTCAGGCAATGGCTATTCCTTCTAAAGAGATGCAGTCTGGGGCGCCTGAGTGGCTCAGTTGGTTGTGTTCAACTTCCATTCAGGTCATGATCTCACAGTTTGTGGGTTCAAATCCCATATCAAGAGCTCTGCTGATAGCTCAGAGCCTGGAGCCTGTTTCCAATTCTGTGTCCTCCTCTCTCTCTGCCCCTCCCCTGCTTGTGTTTTGTCTCTCTGTCTCTCAAAATTAAATAAAAGTTTAAAAAATTAAAAAAAAAAGAGAGGGAGAGATGCAGTCTTACCTGTAATGCAATTGTCCTAAAAGTACCTCAAGTTGAGGTCATCATGTGAAAAGTTTCTGACAGAGAATGAGTGAATTCATAGTGTGAGAGAGAACATGGAAGACTGAGAGACAGAGGGAGAGAGAGATGTAGAGAGACCTCATGGTACTAAGAACACTACACCTATGTTAGCTTGAATTAGCTTTGTGCTTCTGTGTATTTCATGGAAGTGTCCTGAAATATTCTATTGCTATATGTTGAAACCATATTTACTTTATAAAATATAAAGATGTCAGATACTGAAATATCATCTGTTTACTAAAATGTTTAATTTCAAGCAAAACAATTTGCTTTAAAAAGAATGAAACATTGTCCAACAGATCATCCAACCCCATATAAGAGAATAAATTTTATTTTCTTAAAGTTTTATTTATTGAGAGATAGAGTGCACATGCTCAAGCAGGGAAAGGGCAGAGAGAGAGGGAGAGAGAGAATCCCAAGCAGGCTCCATGCTATCACACAGAACCTAATGGAGAGCTCAGTCTCAGGACCATGAATGAGATCATGACCTGAGCCAAAACCAAGAGTCAAACACTTAACCAACTGAGCCACTCAGGTGCCCCATAACATTTTTTTTCCTAACACTGACTTTCTAAAATAGTTCTTCCTGACCTTTTGTTCCAGGTGCCAGAAGCAACATTTTTTTTTCCATCACCCTGTTCCTTCCATTGGAACGATTTCATTCTTAATTTTAAAACTTTTACTGGTGACCTACAATGAAGGGATGAAGATATGCAGGTTGATATAAAGAGGTTTCTTTCCTTAAGGACCTCTCAATCTACGTATGTTACATTGCATTTTCATGATTTGTTTCTATAACCAAGCACTTGATTAGAGCCGCAATATCTATAGAATCACAGGAATGGGCATGTGTAACTGTCTACCTTAGAAAGGATGATGGAGGGTCAGGGCCATCAGGAAGGAGGTAATTTTGTGATCTGTCTTGAAATATGAAAAGCTCTCCAGAAAAAGAATAATGAGGGGACGCCTGGGTGGCTCAGTCAGTTAAGCCTCTGGCTTTAGCTCAGGTCAGATCTCATGTTTGTGAGTTCGAGCCCTGCTTTGGGCTCTGTGCTGACAGCTCAGAGCTTGAGGCCTGTCTTCAGATTCTGTGTCTCCCTCTCTCTATGCCCCTCCGTCTCTCATGTTCTGTCTCTCTCTGTATCAAAAATAAATAAAACATTAAAAAAAAAGAAAAAGAATAATGAGATGGACAAAGACCATTGATTAGGCAAAAAGTTGTGTTTTGATATGCAATACCCAAAACAAAGAATAAAGAAAGATCAAATGATAAGATTTGGGTTCAATTTCTTATCAAAAACTCTAATCTGTAATGAAAGCAAAATTATTTTTTAGACTGCTTTAGGTGGCTACTTTTCTATTACAATGACAATCAGTCTTTCTGTGGCAAAGTGATATACTATGGTTACACTTAGTATACTTTTCTCAGTCCCAACCAAATTAAAATACTTTGCTTACATGTCTGTGGTCACTATAAAGAAAATCCAGTCCTATTAGAGAGATATCCCAATTAAGAAAATACCCATCAAACCAGCTAAAAGCTTTTAACTTGTCCCATGAAAGTGCAGCCAGTGGTAAAATAGATATGTGTGGTAATTTGCTAAGGCATCAGGGAAAGCCTACCTAAGTCGCCCTAGCTCTTTAAGCTTAAACTGCTTATCTATTCAGAAATCAAACAACATGACACTTTATGGACAGGAATTATAAGGAATAGCTCTTTTATAAGCTCAAAAGTCTTCATTCTACGAATCCTTGATCCATCCCTCTCCTTATATTTACCTTGTACTTTGTTCCCATTATTCCCTCAGGGATCTAGATTCTTTGTCCAGGTTAGAATTGCTTGACTTTGACACCTCTGTCAGGATTAAGTTCTGATATTTTTCCAGTTTGCTGGGGGAAAGAAGCCGTCTCTAAGCCCTGTTTGAGTCCTCTGGACAAATTTGGGCTCAGTCCACTCCTTACCACCTGTCCTCTGGCAGTTACATACATCATCATTCGATCATGGAGCCATCAAGTAGGGAAAAAGATAGAGTCATTCCTTCTGCTATTCAGTCTTTCTCTATCTCATTTACTTTTATACTGAGTTTTATGTCTTTGAACAAGGAGTTAAATTGTGACAGTTGATTACTTTCAAGCATAAAGGCTCCATGGAGTTAGTGGGATTCACTATCTCAATAGTGATATCCCCAGGATGTGGAGACATTTGGTCCAACTCCACTATCAAAGACAACAACAAAACTCATGACAAAATGAAATGCAACCAGGGTGAATGGACGTGGATTTAGTCATTTCTACATTCCTTCAGAGTTCTAAAATATCATACTTTGTTGATTCTAAGTATGGAAAAACAGGTTGTGTTAAATATTTTACCTAAGGAAACTTTGACCTCCTTATTTCTCAGACTATAGATGAGAGGATTTAACATGGGAATGACCACTGTATAAAATACAGATACCACTTTGTCTTGGTCCATTGAGTAGCTGGAACTGGGGCGCAGATACATGAACAGAATCGTGCCAAAGAAAATGGTGATCACCATCAGGTGGGAAGCACACGTGGAGAAAGCTTTATGCCTCCCTTCAACAGAATGGATCCTCAAGATGGCAATGAGGATGTATAGATAAGAAATGAGGATAATCAGGAGGCAGCTCAGTTCATTAAAACTGGCAAAAGCAAAAATGACAAGTTCATTGACACTTGTATCAGAACAAGAGAGTTTCAGGAGGGGGGGAGTGTCACAGAAAAAGTGGTTGATGACATTTGAGTGGCAGAAAGACAGTTGAAAGGTGAAGCCTGTGTGAATGGCAGCATTCAGAAAGCCTGCAAGGTATGTGGCCAATACCAGAAGGATATTAAGACAGAGGGACATGGTGACTGTGTAAAGAAGAGGCTTACAGATGGCCACATAACGGTCATAGGCCATCACAGCCAACAGAAAGCCCTCAATTCCAGCAAAGGAACCAAAAAAGAAGAATTGAGTGGCACATCCACTAAATGAAATGACTGGGTTCTCCACCCAGAAATTCACTAGCATATTAGGGGCAACAACAGAAGAATAACAGAAGTCAACAAAGGACAAGTTACTGAGGAAAAAGTACATTGGAGTGTGGAGACGTGAGTCAATCTTGATTAATAAGATCATGCCAAGATTTCCAAACACAGTGATCATATAGATAACTAGAAACACCATAAAAAGAAGATACTGTAGTTCTGGATGATCCCTGAATCCCATGAGAATAAATTCAGTCACTGTGGTATGGTTGCTCATATCTTTGTCTTAGAATGAATGATTCATTTGCTAGAAGAAGAAAGAAACCAAGAAAATAAATTGTACAAAGAGAGAAAAATATCAGGAAAATAAAAGAGCTCATTCTCTGCTAAAATTAAGATTAGTTCTGAAATGCCTTGAGGACATGTGTATTAAACCTCTTCGTTTTCTTTTTTTAAATTAATTTTTTAATTTATATACAAGTTTGTTGACATATAGTGCAAAAATGATTTTAGGAGTAGATTCAATAATTCCCCTTACTCATTTAGCCCATCCCCCCTCACAACTTTTCCAGTAAACCTCTGTTCTCCATATTTGAGTTGCTTATGTTTTGTCCCTCTCCATTTTTATCTTATTTTTATTTCCCTTGCCTTATGTTCATCTGTTTTGTATCTTAAAGTATTCATATGAATGAAGTCATATGATATTTGTCTTTCTCTGACTAACTAATATCCCTCGGAATAGTACCCTCTAGTTCCATCCATGTAGTTGCAAATAGCAAGATTTCATTCTTTTTAATTGCCGAGTAATACTCCATTGTGTATATACACCACATCTTCTTTATCCATTCACTATTAATGGACATTTGGGATCTTTTCATACTTTGTCTATTGTCAATGGTGCTGCTATAAACATTGGGGTGCATGTGCCCCTTCAAAATAGCACACCTGTATCCTTTGGATAAATACCTAGTAGTACAATTATTGGGTCAAAGGATAGTTCTATTTTTAATTTTTTGAGGAACCTCCATACTGTTTTCCAGAGTGGCTGAACCAGTTTTCATTCCCATAAACTTCTTCATTTTCTTATTGCACTAAAGAAAATGTCTATAAGTAAACTCAGTAACCCATTTTACCTAAAATTAAAATGTGTGTGTGTGTGTGTGTGTGTGTGTGTGTGAAGTCTTTGATGATTGACCCTATTTATCCGTATTCTATCCTAATTTCCAACCTTTCTCTTCTCCTCCCTTGCCCCTACTGCCTTTACTTCCTATGATCCAATTCCTTTGCATTTTCCTTGGCAATTAAACATACAATACAGTTGAATTTCCCTGCTGTATGCAAGACTGCATTTTGTTTTCTCTTAAACTTACTCTAATTGGGCTTGCACCCTATCACTCCACACAAACAGCTCTTGCCTAAGGCAACAGGGATCTTTACAATGTCAAACCCCATGACCAATTCTCATTCCTCATCTTTTTGATCTATCGATAACATTTGCTGGAATTGATATCCTCAGAAGACTGTTTTCTTATCTTCTAGGACACCAGACTCTAACTTTTCTTCCTACCATATGGATTGCTCCTTCTCAGTCTCTGTTTATTTCTCCTCTTCTCTCTTACTGTTACCTCAACCTTTCTCTCTTTCCTATTTATACTCTACCATGGTAATTATTCAATTTTGCAAATGTAGGGGCGCCTGGGTGGCTCAGTTGGTTAAGCATCTGACTTCAGCTCAGGTCATGATCTCACGGTTTGTGGATTCGAACCCTGCATGGGCTCTGTGTGGACAGGTCAGAGCCTGGAACCTGCTTCAGATTCTGTGCCTCCCTCTCTCTCTACCCCTTCCCTGCTCGGGCTCGCTCTCTCTCTCTCCCAAAAATAAATAAACATTAAAAATTTTTTTTTAATTTTGCAAATGTAATTATCCTCTATATACTTAACACTTCTGACTTTATATCTCCAGCCCTGGCCTCTTTTCCAGGCTTGTAGTTCAACTGCTTACTTACATCTCCACATTAATTTCAAAGAGCAATTCAACATGACCCAAGGCTGAATTTCTCATGTCCTTCCTTAAGTTGCTCCAAACATAACATTTCTTATCTCAAATTAATAACAACTCTATACTTTCATTTGTTCAGATGAAATTAAATAAATATTGGAGTAATTGAGTTCTCCCTCACACACTACGTAGGCAGTCCATCAGATAATTATGTTGGGCCTAATTACTTCCTACCACCTCCATTCCTACCAAGATCTCAGCCAACAGTATCGTCAACCTAGATTATTACAAGAGTCTTTTAACAGCTCTATCTCTAAAGTCAGCTGACCTACCCTCTAAAATAACCAATTTAAAATTTTTGTAGACCTCTACTTTATGCATATATATATATATACATACATATATATATACATACAAACATACTCACATTATATATGACATTCTTGCTACAAAAATTTAATTTCTCTCTGTTGCATACACATACACATAGTATGTATACACATGGATATACATGTATGTATACATTCAGGAGTGTATGTGTCTGTATATGCTGAATACTCTATAAAATTCTCATTTGTTATTAGTGATCCTAGATCCCTGCCTTCTAAAAACAAAATCCAAATTCATTTTGTTGAAACATTAAGTTTAGTGTTTCAGATATATCATAATTGAGATGTTTAATTACATGAATGCTTTTTGAGTCCTCTTGGGAACTTTCTATATCTGAACACTTGGAAATAAATTAAATCATCTTACCTTTGTCTTTAAGAGATATTCACTAGAAGTGGTGATTTTTATTTTCATTTTGTTTCATTGTTTTTGGAGGCATACAAGTTTTCTGTCTCACAATGTGAAATTTATAACTTTGATGAAAATAGAAGTGGTATAAGAGATCCAGCCAAGACAGAATTAAGACATGGTTAACCAGATGAAGAGTAGAAAATGCTGTTTCTGAATCTGAGAGCAGACAGTCAGACTTATCAAGTCTGCCATTATTCTCTCGAGAGTTACTCTCTGCAAAACACTAAAAATCTAATGCCTGAAATGTGCCAATCCAAAATTAAAACACACATTGATTTTTCACTGAGGAAATTAAACCAGTTTCTCCCCAGTGAAGAGCTTATACCCTAGAGAGTAAATTAGGCATTTAGAGAATTTCAGCATCTATTGCATGATTCTGAGACTCCGTGGAGCATAACACTGAATTTAAATGGTACAAAATTGACCAGATCTGGTCTCCAAACGTCAGAATTCCACTTAAAATGCTATCACTATTCATTTCTAGTAGAGTATGGCTCTCTCAGTGCATTAATTAATTAATTAATTAATTAAACAAATATCTAGTGAACTTGCATTATGGACCATACAAGTACTCTTGGTACTTGATAGAGTAGCCAATAAAACCAACCTTGTTCATTCCTTCATGCAGCTGGCCATTTGGAGTTGGGGGGTGAACACCTATTGCAGGGTGATTAGAAAAAGTGAAGTCCAAAGCCAGTTTGTGAACTACCAGGCTTATTCGATCAATCACTCCTTCCCAAACACCTTCTTCATTGCAAGTCTTTTCCTCCTTTCATTTGCTCATGCTGTCCACGTATATGTCTCTTTGTTATTCCTTCGACACACCAAGAAGAAGTTTGCCTCAGGGCCTTTATATTTACTGTAAGCATACCTGAAATGCTCTTCCACACACATTCAGATGAGATTACCTTGTTCAATGTTATTTCCACAGAGAACTCTTTTCACATGACACCATTCCCTACTCTAAATCTAATTTATTATACTTCAAAACACCACTCATACCCATTTCAAACACATGTACATGCACACACACACACACACACACACACACACATACACACATCCGTATGCACACATACATGACATTTGGCATAGATAATAGAGTCTTTCACACTCGAGTATAAGTTTTGGGGAAATCAGAACCTTTAAATTTTTACCTGCTATATCTCTGGTACACGTTACATGCCGGTTTTTCCATTAATAGTTTTTTGACAGTTTTATTGAAGTATACGTGTGCCCAGACTCAACCAATTATATACATTAAATGTGGGCAGAGTTTTGTATATCTATGAATAATTTTTGAGTGGCTATGGCTAAGGATACAAAGGGTGTATATTTTCTTATTCTAAACAAAAGCTAAGGACAAATAGCAGGAAATATAATTTATAACTTAACATGGAAAAGGATATTTTAAGCTCAATGACACACAGGTGTGATGCTAAGATATAGAGCCTCCTCATAGTACTAAAGTTGTTCTCATTCTATAGATGTCTGAGTATGATCACTAAGTGAAGAAAGCAAATTTTCTAATTCTTCCATGTGTCCAGAGTCCTTACATGTCAGGTTGTCGATTCAATGTATGAATTTGGAATTCAAGTGAAAGATCAGGGCTGGACATATAGATTTTGGAAACATTTCAGACTTCTTAGATCACTTAAGAAGTGGATGCAGATGGAAAACCAATGTACGATGAACTAATATAAAGGATTAAGTCTTTGGCTCCAAGATTTGAAGATTAGCATAAGAAGGAGGAAACACTATCACAGTTATCTGGGAAAAAGTAGCAGTAGAAGGAAAAGGAAAATCAGAAGATTGAAGTGATATAGAAATCTATGAAAATATATTTTTTTAAGGTAGCCAAAGGAATTACCAATGGCAAATCTTCCTTGAAATACCAAGTAAATGTAAGAGAGAACAATGTTTAGAGACAATAATGTGAAGCTCTTATGCGTCCTTGACAAGACTGGGTTCAACGGTGAGGCAGTAGAGAAATACAATTGGAACATGCAGTGGGATTTGAGAAAGTAGAGATAAGGAGTATAGGTAGTTCTTTTAAAGATTCATTGTAAGATGTAAAGAGTCATTGTAAAAAGAGCGGAGAAATAAGTCAGTGAGTGGACAGGACTTTTGGCCAAAGAAATTATTAAGAAGCGTGATACTAGAAGAGGTTTATAAACAAATAAGAATGTTCCAGTAGGATTCTTTTTAAGTAAAGTGTATGGAAAGATCCAAAGATGTGAAAGAACTGGTCTTAGGTACAAGCAAGGGACACACTATCCATTTGACAAGTGGAAATAAGAGTATATGTACAAAGATTAGAGACGGTAAGATGGAGATGATCTTGTCTAATTGTTTTTATTTTGGAGAAAGAAGTATAACACAGATGAGCAAGACATAGTGGCATGTTGAGAGGTTTTCTCTAATTGCACTAAGCAGCTTCAGTGGAGGACAGAACAAAGAAATGACTTAGTGTCACTGAGTAGGAATTTAATCAGATGAGCAGAATGGTGAGAAAGTAGAGCATGGAATTAGGGCTGATTGAGAATGACTCATTATTTTATGAACCATAAAATTTCAGCTGGGCACTGAGAACAGTGATGAATATTGATCAAGTGCAACTTTTCTTAGGTTGGTGAATAAGAAGCAACTGAAAGAAAGATATTATAGGACATGAGTTAGAATAAAAGGGAACAGGAAGGAAGATACCAAGCATGATACAGTTTTGAATGTCTTTGAGAGAAATCTTGCTTAATAGTTGAAAGTGGAAGTTATAGGGGTATGGAACTATTCAGATTGGACAAGATGAATTAACACATTCTTTGTGGTCTCTACCAATTTGGGAGATGGGGAGTGAGGTGGTCTTGCTTGGAGCATGAGAAGTACTGGCGTTCTCCCTCAAAATCTGCGGTGGATATTGGGATGGAGAGAAATAGGGAGCAGATGTTTACCTGATTCCAAATCATCAGGCCTCCTTTGACACACCATCTCAGGACAGAAGGCGGTTCCCCCATTGTTCTCACACTGACAATAACCTGCCCCCATTACCATGAGCAATAGATAGATAATTTGCTTTCAATAAATGTTTATTGAAAACTATATGATACTCCGGGAGAAGTGAAGTTTCACTACCCTCAACATATTCCAGTTAACTTACAAGCAGTAAAATACTACTCTGTTATTGTACCCATACTATATATATATATATATATATATATATATATATATATATCAGAGCAATAAAAGCTAAATATTGAAATTGGAACTTAAGCCCAAGTCAGCCAAATCCTTAGATTTTGATACTTTACCAAGCACCAACCACCCCACTGTGTTTATTCATCATGTAAGCCCATGGATACACATGTAATACACCAGAAGACTTAGAAGTTGACCCACATTTTAAAACAATCAATTTTAACATACATAAGCACACACAGAGTTTAAGCAACCAGACAATAAAATTAATATGAAAACAGATTTTCTTCTGCATAACAGGATAATATATAATATGGATTTACAGTATGTGTTTCTGTAAGATCTTCTTTAGGGCACCTTTTACATCCTTATTTTTCAAACTGTAGATGAGGGGGTTTAGCATAGGAATCACTACTGTATAAAAGACAGAGACAACTTTATCCTGTTCCATTGAATAACTAGATGTAGGGCGCAAGTACATGAAGAGAATTGTCCCAAAAAATATGGTGACAGCCATGAGGTGGGAGGCACAGGTGGAGAAGGCTTTGTGCCTGCCTTCTATGGAGGGCATCCTCAAGATGGCAATGAGGATACACAGGTAAGAAATGAAAACAACTGTAACACAAGTGATGACATTAAAACTGGAGAAAGCCATGATCACAATGCCATTGATGCGAGTGTCTGAGCAAGACAGCTTGAGCAGGGGTGGGGTGTCACAGTAGAAATGGTTGATCCTATTAGAGCCACAAAAGGACAATCTGAAAGTCATTCCTGTGTGTATGGCTGCATTCCCAAAGCCTGCCAGGAAAGAGGTAGCTACTAGCAAGAAACAGATTCTCCCAGACATGAGAACTGAGTACAGCAGAGGGTTCCAAATGGCTGCATAGCGATCATATGCCATCATGGCCAACAGGAAGCATTCAGTCCCCAAAAAGGAGCCAAAAAAGTAGAACTGGGCAGCACATCCATTGAAAGATATGGCTTTATTCTCAGCCACAAGGTTCACCAGCATCTTAGGAGTGACAGAAGAAGAGTAAGAGGCATCCACAAAAGAGAGGCTGCTGAGAAAGAAGTACATTGGGGTGTGGAGACAGGTATCCATCTTAATTAACACAATCATCCCCAAATTACCCACCATAGTTGCAACATAGATGAGCAGAAACAATCCGAAGAGGACACCTTGTAGATCTGAATTGTCTGAGAGTCCTAAGAGGATAAATTCAGTCACTTCTGTTTGATTTCTGCCTTGATCCTCTTTTGTATATCTGATCATTTCAGCTGCAAGAAGGTGGAACATGATGTTTGATCAGATGCAAACATGACAGAGCCATAAATATCTTTTTATTGACATGTAAACATAGAAATTTTAAGCGTGTTGGACTTGATGTCAAGCCAAAAGACATCAAAAGGCTGTGCTAAGTTCTAAGTATACTGCCTACTAACTAAGGACCTTGAGATGAGTGACGTAATCTACACATTAACTAAGCTCACATCTACCAGTAACATTTATCAGATAATTATGGGAACTTAGCCTTAAGATGTATCTCTCTTCATTAAGCCTTAAGAGATATCTCTCTTCATTACTTATGATAAGCAAGTTAACAGATAGGTTAACATAGAGTCTCTAGACACAACTTCTGGATAAAGATGACAACATGAATTCAGGCCACTTCGTACTCCTCCACAGTATTAACAGAATGAATTTAAAATAGTGAAAGCTAGTAAAAATAGTTAAAAGTACCAAACAAAAATAAAAGAGTTGAATCTTCTGGGGATGGGAGGAACATTAAAAATTAATGACTAAGGAAAAAAAAAAAAGGAAATTCCCATGCAACTAGCATGTTTGCAACCCTGATGGAATTTCCCAATATCTACATCTACAGAGGGGAAATAAGTGTTGCTAAGCACTGAGAATTTTGAGTAATTGCCTCCAATATTTATACAATTAGATTGCAAGAATTAGTACACATCTTAGATGAAAGTAATAGAGCAAGCCATAGCAGTGAGAACCTCTACCTGATACTCAAATTCCCAGGATCACACCAGAACTAGAAAACACAGCAGTGGTGACACATGGAATGTTCCAGCTACAATGTTGTATGGAGGGAATCATACACTGTCAGGTAATTTAACTGATTCACCCTCCACAAAGTTTAAGAACGTCAAATACAAGGCAAAAAAAAAAAATAAAGAAAGTAAGAAGGAAGGAATAAATGAAGAAAGGAACAAAGGAAGGAATGAAGGAAGGAAGGGAGAGAGAGAGAAAGAAAGAAAGAAAGAAAGAAAGAAAGAAAGAAAGAAAGAAAGAAAGAAAGAAAGAAAGAAAGAAAGAAAAAGAAAGAAAGAAAGAAAGAAAAAGAAGGCAGTGAGGGGAGAAAGGAAGGGAGAGAGGAAGGGAGGGAGGGAGGGAGGGAGGAAGGAAGGAAGGTAAGAAGTAAAGAAGGAAAGAAATAAAGAAAGGGAGAAAGGGAAAAGAGAAGGAAAAAGAAAGCCCAGTCTGGAGATTTTAAGTAAAAGTTTAGGCAGCACCTCCAGTGGAATTCTTTCCCACTTCCAGTCCAATCCCCTAGCCCTTCCATGACCTCAGATTATTGAACAGTAGATAGAACTGGACTGGGCTGGCTGTATAATCAGAGCACAAAGTGTTAAATCCTTTCCCACGCACAGCAGGAAGTTATTTGATACTGTCTAAAATTAAAACATGGGACCAAATTAACCCAGTACCTCTGCCAACACTGGAGATAACGGATCTCTTGCACACAGTTGGGGAGAAGAGAGCGCAGAAGCCAGATCCATCCTCACAGGCACTCCCATACTCAGAAGTGTCTATTCATGCTCTGCTCAGGCTAGTTTCCATCAGAATAGGGGTTCAATACCCTCACCAATGATAAACCTGGCGTTGTCTGTCATACAATGTTGTAATGGTTTCTAACTGTGACCACATCCATGATCTAATCCTTGCATCACTTACAGATCAATGGAGATAAGCAGACATTACCCTAAGAGTGTTAGTAAGATTATCTTTTGTTAGTATGAGGTAGTGAACTCAGCTAACTGGTGGTGAATTGGGGTCTACAATGATCCTGAGTTTGATGCCAAATTACTTTTTGTTTCTCAGCAGTACATTGCTCCCTCCCTATTTAACTGTACAGCTGTCCAGACCAGGTCCTCATCTTGCTATTTGAACTTCAAGTAATAGCATCTCCAGAAGGAATTAAAAAGAAGGAATGGATCTTTCTCTCTCATTCTCAATCAAAAACTTTCCCTGAGAGGATTATTATTATATCAGAAATAGTGAAAAATAAATAAATAAAATGCCATAGACACTGTACGTGCATGCACACACCAGAGGCACAAAAAAAGGTAATGATGAGTAAAGTACTAAAACACTAAAATATGTTAAGCATTCCCTGTGCTTTACAGGAACTGCATTAAGTATTTTCCTGCAATATTTCATTTAAATCCTATGAGGAAGGCAGTATTATAACCTTCAGTTTATATGCGAAATGGGAGGTACAAAAGACTGTGACTCTATCAGAGTCACAGATTTAACCCAATGGAGTCTAATTTATATCCAGCTAATGCAACTTTCATTCTCCTAACGTTTGAGATTATTGAGAAGGACCTCCTCAATAACAGGTGTGAGCACTAATACACAGAGTATTTGACATTGTAATGATCAGGACTTCAGTAATATGCTAGAACACACTTGGTTATATATAAAGTATGTATGTCTTCTGAAGAGAAGATATACTTGCAATAGCTAAAAACTGATTTTCTTAGAATTTACATTCATTAATTTGCATTATTAATTAGCAAAATACCATTCAGATAGAGAATTTAACATACCTTCTCGGCTTCTCAGTGCTCTTGGAACTTTGGGTATATGGTTAATTGGAGAAATGTACAGGGTTGTGGATTTTTCTCCAGGTCAGTAAGTTACACAGGCAGAACACTATATTTTTTCCCGACCTTCCTTGACTGCTTGACTTCTACTGAGTCCTTTTGCTTGTTTCTGTCTAATGATTAAATTGACCAAAACCAAAACCAAAAAAACAAAACAAAACAAAACAAAAAAAAACACATCAAACGTTCTTCTCAGAGAAGACATTCATTAATGCTCCCAGGTTAAGGTTTAGGCATCCTTCATTACAGAGATAAAGAAAACTGAAATCCTTTACACCTTCACTGTCAAAAGAGAGTTATTATGCATTCTTTTCTACTTTTCCTTAACAATCAGTACTGCAATCTGCTATATCATAGTAAAATACATTTTAAAATATAGAATATATTGGTGCACCTCCAGCTGTAATATTGTTTGCAATTATTTCTGATTGTAGAGTCTCTGAATCAGACCAGAGTAAGCCTTCTGAATTATTTTAAATAGGATATATTTCTTGTTCTTCAGTCGCTGGGGAGTGCATCCCCTGTGTTATGTCATCTCAAGTTAATCGGCTTGTTTTTCCCTCTGAAGCTAAGAAAATCATGTTCTCTTCACATTTCTTTCCTTTGCCCCAGGGATACCTGAGCCCAGTGGAGAATGAATTTCCAGTTCTGCATTTCTACCCCCCACTAAACATCCTTCTTCTGTCTCCCCTGACAGCCGGTGGTCTGATTCCCTTAGGAGCATTGAAAGAATCTACAGAATAGTAGGTTAGCTCTACCTCTGCCTTCTGGAATGACTTCGTGTCCTTACAAGAAGTTATGCTAGCTGGATCATGGTGAGGGGGTGATTGGAGGAAACACACAGAGGTAACTATGGAGCCCGAAATCTCAAAGAGTTTCGGACTGAGAACAGAACTCATTTCTAATCCTAGCTCGACTGTCATTCAAGGAGGTACCAGATAATGCTCTATCTCCCTTCAACCATGATGGGGACCATCAGAAATTAGGCTGCAAAGTGATCTCTGTGGAGCACTCAGAATTAACACTGGATATGAGAATGTGAACCTAGTACCATAAAAGAGAAACTATTGGTAAGGTTGCAATGAACTTCTTATGAATAACCATGGGACTCTAAAGCCTAGTAAGCAGGCAACAAGCATTTATTATTGATCAACGAACAGAGGTCATACTAACCTGTGAAGATGTGACCTCTCCTTTAGAAGAGCTTATATATTAACATGGATTATGAACCAGCTGGTTATAATTGGCTCGTAATTGGAAGACAGTAGAACCAAACAAGAATAGCAACTAATATTAACTGAGTGTAAAGCACCTCTATTATAGGTAAGTAAACGGGGGCCTTGAGAGGTGACTTGTCCAAATAGTTCGTACACGCCAGAACTGGGACTCCAACGTGTTTTTTTCTTACTCCAGCCTAAGCATTGTTAACCATTTTGTGTCATCACAGCCCAAAAGTAACAAAGTTTATGAAAAATATTCTTCTGTGCTAAATATAAGCAATATATAAACTACTATATGACAAATGATTTATTTGATGTCCTCTGGACAAGACTGACAAATCGGGAACGATGCATATGGTACTTCTGATGGCTACTTTTATGTGCCAACTTGACTGAGCTAAGGGATGACGAAAGAGCTGATAAAACATTATTTCCGGGTGTGTCTCTGATGGTGTCCCAGGAAGAGATTAGCATGTGAATCAGTAGAGTGAGTAAGGAAGATCACCCTCACCATTGTGGGTGGGCATCATCTGATCCTTTGAGGGCCCGAATAGAATAAACAAGGCAGAGGAAGAGGAAATTTGTTCTCCCTGCTTGAGCTCAGATATCCATCTTCTCCTGCCTGGGACATCAGCACTCCTGAATCTCAGGCTTTTGGACCCAGACTGGACCCTTCACCTTACCCCACAACCCCGACACCATTTTCAGGCTTTTGGACTCAGACTAAATTACAACACTGGCTTTCCTGCTTCTTCAGCTTGCAGACGGCAGATCGTGGGACTTCTCCACCTTCATATCCACATAAGCCTATTCCTACCCTAAATCTCCTCTTATCTAGATTTACATATTCACCTTCTATTGGGTCTGCTTCTCTGGGGAACTCTGACTAACACAGTCTTGGTGGTGTTGGTTGCCAAGAGGAAGAGTGCAACGGAGGTATTAGGGGCGGAAAGGTGGAAAGCTAGATGTCTAACTTAGTAAACTATATTGCCCCTTAATTAAGAATTATTATTTAATATCAGATGCCTAGAACTTCAAGAAAGTCTCAATGGAGGTGGTGTTTTTCCTCTGGGAACACTATAGAAATTTATGGTTGTCGTGTGAAGGGGGTACAATCTAGTGGGTGAGGGGCAAGGATGCTAAAAGCCTGCAAAGTGCAATATAATCCCTAACAACAAAGAACTCTCCATGTCCCGTAGTAGTCAAGTATATTTCAAGTAAAAAATACTCAAAAAATAAAGAAATGAATGACTAAATAAAGGTATTTATTGTAAATTGTAAATTATTTTCTTTTTATTTCTCCTCTTTAAATTATATGTGTAGGTAAATATAAACTACTTGCTACAAAAATATGTCATTGAGAGAATATCTATTGTCCCAGGGGACACTTACATACTACTCATTAACTACCAAGTGTTTCATCCAAAGAGATCTTATATCATCTAGCAAAACCAAGAAGAGGAATTCCCTTGAGAAGCTCTGGAGGCTTATTCATTTTAACTAAACCTTTACATGGGCAGTGTAAGATGGGGCCACATTCTACTGTACCATCCACAAAAACCAGTACTTCTACTCCTGTTATCACTATCAGTTACAAAAAACAGAGAGAGAAAATTTAGTAAATTAGTAAAATGCAAAATCAACCTAATAAACTCATGTAAACAAACAAATCTCCAGTTATAGAATTTGTAATTAAGGGGCGCCTGGGTGGCTCAGTCGGTTAAGCGTCCGGCTTTGGCTCAGGTCATGATCTCGCGGTTCGGTTCATGGGTTCAGGCCCCTTGTCGGGCTCTGTGCTGACATCTATCTAACTCAGAGCCTGGAGCCTGTCTTCAGATTCTGTGTCTCCCTCTCTCTCTGACCCTCCCCTCTTTGTGCTGTCTCTATCTGTCTCTCAAAAATAAATTTAAAAATTGTTTTTTAATTTAAAAAAGAAAATTTGTAATTAAGATGAGATCGCCATTTTTGATTTCCAGACAAAATATCTAAGCATAAACCAAGTATGAAATTTTCAAAGCAGGGTAATAGAAAGTAACAGAGATAGACTTGAACAAATATGAAGACATACACACTATTTGATAACAGGACTTGGTGGCATAAATGTGGCTGTTCTCCCTAAGTTAATTTATAAATGTAATATTATAATTGTAACCTCAATATTATCTTCAGATTTTTCCCACAAATAAGTTGACTATAAAGTTTATGTAGAAAAATTTTTAAAAATTCTATTCTGGTTATGAAAACCCTGGGGAAAAAAACAAAAGAGAGCACATGGAGGTGGGAATAGATTTGCTGTGATAAAATATATAAGGGAGCTTATAATTAAAAAGGGAATTATTGAAGAATGAATTGTGTAGAATGGTGAAGGAACAAGAGAATAGGATAGAAAAATAAAAATATTGACCCTATGAAATGAAAATCCAATTCAAAAAAATTGGGAAAAGATAACAAATGTTGGGGCACCTGAAGGGCTCAGTCAGTTGAGGGCCAGATTCTTGATTCCAGCTTACGTCATGATCTCACAACTGTGAGATCTAGGCCCACATCAGCCTCTGTGTTGATCATGGGGTCTGCTTGGGATTCTCTCTCTCTCTCTCTCTCTCTCTCTCTCTCTCTCTCTCTCTCTCTCTCCCCCCATCCCCCCTTCCCTGCTTGTGCCCTTTCACTTTCAAAATAAATACATAAACATTTAAAATAAAATAAGTAAATGTCTTTTTAAATTTTTTATGTTTTTTTAAATTTATTTTTGAGAGACAGAGAGAGACAGCGAGAGCAGGGGAAGGTCAGAGAGAGAAAAAGACACAGAATCTGAAACTGGCTCCAGGCTCTGAGCTAGCCGCCAGCACAGAGCCCGACGGGGGGTCCAAACCCACCAACTGTGAGATCATGACCTGAGCTGAAGCCCGGCGCTTAACCGACTGAGCCACCCAGGCGCCCCAAAATAAATGTTTTTGCCCAAGGATATTCATTGCTGCATTTTTTTCTTCTAATAAGAAAAGATCAGAACCAACTCAAATGTCCATCAACAGGATACTTTAAATAGGCAACGGGTACATCCACACAATGGATTATAATGCAGATGGAGAAATGAGAGAATATTCATTTCAAATCAAGGTTTGACCTGACAATAAATCTCATAAATAAGTGAACATGTCAATGTTATTAGGATTTAAATTTGAGACTTAAGAATACAGGTAAAATGCTTGGTAAAACAACAACAAGAATAAAAACAAAAACCACACACACACAAAGCAAAACAAACAAGATCCACTATCCACTAGCTACAAGAGTTCACTTCAGGTTTAAAGACACAGATGGGCTGAAAGTCAAAAAATAGAAAAAGATATTACAAAGCGGTTTTAAAATTCTTTGAAAATTTTTATTCTTGAATCTCTTCTTTTAGGATGAAAATTTATCTCAAATCAAATAGCATTCCCAAATTAAGAAGATTTTTTAAAAATACCATGTGGGCAGTGAGACTCTTCTAACTGCTTATTTTCTTTTTTATATATAATTTTTTAAATGTTTATTTATCTGGGGCGCCTGGGTGGCTCAGTTGGTTAAGAGTCCAACTTCAGTTCAGGTCATGATTTTACATTCGTGGGTTCGAGCCCAGAGGTGGGCTCTGTGCTGACAGCTCAGAGCCTGGAGCCTGCTTCCCATTTTGTGTCTCCCTCTCTCTCTGCCCCTCTCTGCTCATGCTCTGTCTCTCTCTGTCTCAAAAATAAACAAAACATTTAAAAAAAATAAATAAATGTTTCTTTATCCTTGAGAGAGCATGAGCAGGGACAGGGCGGGGGTGGGGGATGGGGGGCACACAACCTGAAGCAGGCTCCAGGCTCTGGACTGTCAACACAGAGCCCAAACCCATGAATCATGAGATCATGACCTGAACTGAAGTTGGACTCTTAACCAACTGAGTCACCCAGGCACCCCACTTTTACTTTATATAAGTGGGAAACTGAAACTAAATGTGTGTCATCTCTTGTATGCATCTAATGTACTCGTATGCCACCCTTATCTACTATTTTTATTGGTTGTACTATTTTACATTCTTATTAACAGTAATGAAATTTCCAGTTCCTTTATTCTTTGTTAACACTTCATATGGTTCATCTTATTAAATTTAAAACCATCCTAACAGATGTGTAATAATATCCCATTGTGGTTTAATTTGTGTCTCCCTAATACAAATGATTTGAGCATTTTCCACGCATTTATTTGCCTTTGTTTCTTTTAAAGTCTCATCTAGAGACTCTTGAATACTGAAAACAAACTGGGGACTGAAGTGGGAGGAAAAAAGGGAAGGGTTGAAGGTTATGGAGGAGGGCACTTGTGGGGAAGAGCACTGGGTGTTATAGGGAAACCAACCTGACAATTAACTATAAATAAAATTTTAAAAAATATGGCTCATCTATATTACACAGAAGCTGTCATCCTCTGTGAAAGACTTTCAGGCATCAACAAACAGACCTAAATTACTACCAAAATCACACCCAGTAGGTAGCTTTGGGCTGGAAAAACAGTGTCTGCAGCTCTTTTTCTTGACTCCATCACCACACTGGAGTGGCAGGAAAGAATTCCCTTCTGTTTCCTTCTTTTTACCATTAAGGTGGAAGGAGGAGGGAATGAAATTCCTTAGGGTGACAGTTCCTCACATCTTCCAGTCTCCCATGAGTGCAAAAATCATGTCAACTCTTTTCCTCTGGGGATACTGTGTGACTCTGAAACTTGATAAAAGTCTCCTGCGCTCAGGAGCAAAGGTGGGTGAGCCAGGAGCTAGGGACAGCTACCAGAGTGAGTCACCGCCTTTGGATTCTTCTCAGAATATTTGTTCATTGTACCCATCAAATGAAGAGGAGACATTGTCACCAACTGGTAGAAAACAAGTCAGGGCACAGGTCAGTATTGGGACAGACAGTAAAAGACATGACCCATTAAGGATGGAGCCTGCCCCTGCCCCGTGCTGGGCATGGCTTTACTTGGCATTGGGTCATTGGGTCGATACCATTTTAAAATTTCAAAAGTAAACATAAACTATGGGTTTGGCTTTTAGATACCTCATAATAGGTATGAATGCAGAAAATACTAGAATAGAAAAGTCTTGTAGAGTTTGAATTCTTCATCCTATTCATTTCACAGATAAGGAAGCTGTTATCTAATGCAACAATTCATCAAGTTTGAACACCTGATTAGTGGGAAAAAACAGGATAACAACCAAGATCCCAGACCCTTATTCTAGAATTCTTCTTATATAAATATGCACAAGGTAATGATACACAGAAATCTAAACTATATTTGACCTGTATTTGCTTGCATGACACAATACTTTTGCTGGTCTTTTTTTTTTTAATAGAGTTTATTAACTATGGAATATGCATATTTATTATTCCATCATTTCTTCAAGAGTAAGATCAGTTGAAGTTTAGCTACATGACACTATATATATAAATACTTATATACTTTATACTTATACTTTATACATATATACATATATATATAAAAGTTTTTCTGATCTTCACTCTGATTTCATAACCTCATCTATCTCTACTTGTTTTATCACTTAATGGAAGCCCTGTGGAATTAAAATTACACCTTCACTAAAAGTTAAAACAGTCTATGTTACATCACCTGTATGGATAAGGATTAGAATTTTTTTTCTGGGAGTTGTGAGTGCAAAATTACTTACTGAATTAAATCATCTTGCACAATTAACACTAACACAATTGCTAAATGCATTAAGCACTGGCATATGACAGTCACTGAATTTAGCACTAGATAGATGATAGATAAGTACATAGGTAGGTAAGTAGGTAGGTAGGTAGGCAGGTAGATGATTGATAGATAGATAGATAGATAGATAGATAGATAGATAGATAGATAGATAGATAATGGATAGATAATAGAATATACACATATACTAGAACTGGGTTTTTTTGCAGAAAGTTATTAAGATAGGCACTGATCTTACCAAAAAATGAAAAACTAAAACTCTAAAAAGGTAAGTAATTTACTAGGGGAAAAAATTGCAAGAGGCAAAGCCTGGGTTTGTCTGTCCACTGCAAGTGAGAACAGGCAGAGCACTTCATGATTGGTGAAACCTCTTCTCATACACTTCCATTGTAATTGGAACCTTGAATCTATAAGGGAGGAAGGAGTGATTCTATAATTCATTTTTCAAGTGTGTGACATAAATTGCTCTCCACATGCCAGGCTGTGTGTCTTAGCGCAGAGCCCGGGGTCGCGTTCCTTCACTGAGCCCCGCGTTGAGGCGCCAATTGTCTTAACTGATGCCAGGTCCCGGCGCGCTCGTCCCTGGCGTTCGGGGGTACCTGTCTCGTCCACCCTGACCGGCAGGGCAGAGAGTCCTCATGGGTTCTTTTCCTGAGGGAGGGAGAGAAAGGGCAGGAAAGGGGATGCACAGATAGTAAAGACACAACTCACGGTTTTCGATCAGGCAAGAAAGAGAGAGCTTTATTCAGAAAACTGTCTCTTACAAAGGTTTCAAGGTGGGGAAACAAGGTAGCTGACCCAGGTCAGTTGCTAGGAAACAGGGTTAAGGGATTAAGACTGGAGTAAAAGGGGAACCAGACTAAAGTGTTTTAGCACAGCGCCTGAGGGGCCGATGCCACCCTGCCTGCAGGCGGTTGATCTTTGGTCTTTTGGCTCCTCTGACAGGGAGTGGCGCTCCCCTGCCTATTTTGCAGCTCCCCTCAGGGAGTGACAAATCTGGCTAGCAAATGGCCAAGCAGCTGAATCTTTGCAGCTCCCCACAGCTGTGGATCAGCGAGCCCTGCCCCCTGTGCTGTGTTCTAAGCAGGCATCCCTTCCTCCTGCAACTACTGTGTCCCGGTATCGTCCTGCACTTTCAAGCTTGATGTTTGGGTCCATTTACTCCTCTACAAAATTATGAGGCTAGACTGAATGAGTCATCCCAAGATCAATAATCAATAATATGAATAGTTTCCCTTTTGCTAAAGAAAAAGAATAAACTGAGAAATGGGAGCACTCAGGCTGACCTCTTATATTCTTCTCATCATGGGTTATTTTCACATTCCAATATGAAGCTGTGAGAGAAAAAAATGAACGCAGAACTGTGTATGAAATTGACAGTCCTAGACTCAATTGTCAATTCTGTCCCTAACTCACCATATGACTGCACGTCCCCTCTGCCTGGTTTTGTTTCCTCACTAACAGAACCTGTGAAGTGACATACACATCGACATATAGTGAGAATGAGTAGAACTGAGGTAGGGACATGTACTTTTTTTTAACATCTTTATTGAAATATATTTGACATATAATGAATTGAATATATTTAAAGTGGAAAATTTAATGTTTTACTCTATGTATAGACCCCATTAAATCATCATAACAATCAACATAATCAACTAATCGGTCACCCCAAAAAATTTCCTTATGCCACAGGGTAATCCTTCCCTCCTGTCTCTCCCCACGCACACCTGTACCCAGGCAACCATTGATTAACTGTCAATATCGATTAGCTTACAGTCTTTAGACTTTAGAAATAGAATTATATAAGGTATATTCTTTTATCAAGTGTGTTCTCTCAACCTAGTTATTTTGAGATACATCCATCATGTTTCATGTATCAATTGTGTGTTTCTTTTAGTTGTTGAGTAGTATCCTATCTTATGGACATACTAAAATGTGCTTATCTTATTATTTATGGATGGACCTTTATGTTGCTCTTAGGTTTTTTGTTTGTTTTTTGTTTTGTTTGCAGGGAGAGGATGACTGGATCATACAATACATATGCATGTATTTAATTTTGTACTGCCTAGTGTTTTCCTACATTCCTACTAATATTAATGAAATTTCCAGTTCCTCTACTTTGTTAACACTTTACATGGTTCATCTTCTTAAATTTTAACCATTCTAATAGATGTGTAGTACTATCCCATTGTGGTTTTAATTTTTGTCTCCCTAATACCAATGATTTGAGCAGGTTCTATGCATTTAATTGCCCTCCATGTATCTCGTTTGGTAAAGTTTCTATTCAAGTGTTTGGCCCAGTCCTTTTGGGTTGATTGTTTTCTCATTAATGAATTTTAAGGTTTCTTTTATATTATGGGAACAAGTTCTTTTTTAAAGTTTATTTATTGAGACAGAGAGAGAGAGAAAATGCATGAGTGAGGGAGGGACAGAGAAAGAGAATCCCAAGCAGGTTTTGTGCTTTCAGCGTGGAGTCAATGTGGGGCTCCATCTCAGGAACCATAAGATATTGACCTGAGCCAAAATCAAGAGCTGGATGCTTAACTGACTGAGCCACCCCCGTATCTTCTTAGGAAAAAAATTCTTTATGAGAAATATAGGTTTTAAATAATTTCTCCAAGATTTATCTCTTCATTTAGTTTCTTAATTGACCTAATATATAAATGATGCACACCTTCAGAACATATTAAGAATGAATCAAAAAGTACTTGATAAACTATACACTCACAGGAAAATATATAGTATCGAGTATTCATTATTAGACCCCTTCTTTATTGCAGTTGATTATATTCTATGCAGAAACTGATGGGGGCACTACTTTCAACCACCCTAGGATAACCTGTTCTGAATTTCCATGTCCCTATGAAAGACATTATATTATTCTGCTCGTGTCTTTGTTAAGCAATAAACCAACTAAAGGAGATACAGTCTGACTTCTCAAATTTAATAGAGAATGCTATTTGGTATGGTTTTGCCCACTTCCTCCTTATAATTCTTCAATGAGCTAAACATGAATCCAACATGTGGTTTATATACTGCTGGCTGACCAGAGTTGGATAATGCTTTCTCTATTCCCTCTGAGTGAAGGACCCCTGGATCTTAACTCTGACCTGAGCTATGCAACAACCTGTTGGCTAGTCAATAGAATGGTCCAAAGACACAGCTGTGTTTTCATCCTGATTATGCTCATGCCAAATGTCTGGATGCTTCTAAATATTAAGGAGAACAAGGACTAATTCTGTGTCTGTGTGTGACATGCAAGAAATGCAGGTGCAAAAATAAAGAGATGTAACTTTCATTATATCACATGTACACAGAAGATGATAAAGTGAAATGAACCTAAGTCAGACAGAGCCAGCTCTGCTACTTACTGGCTGCTGACTTTGATGAAGTTCCGTAATATCTAGCCGTATTCTTTCCAGGTATAAGATAGAGATGAGAACAGTACCTACTTCACAGCACTGTTGTGAGGATGAAATTATGTAATGTTTGGAAACACTCAAAGTTATGGCATATAGCTATCACTCAGTAACTCCTAGCTTTTTAAAAATTATTATCCATTTCCTTTTTTAATATTGCTAACCTTCTGCTCCAAGTATTTCTGTGTGTGTGTGTGTGTGTGTGTGTGTGTGTGATATATGTTATACTTTGAGATCCCTAGGTTGTTCAGTTTTCTTTTTGTGCCTATTTTCACAAAGAGAGTTAGTGTTTATTCATTATCTGTGTCTATACTTGCTTTGCTTTAGAAAGAAGGAAAGGACACTCAAAAGTGTTCTTTTTTACTAATTAAGAAGGCAGATAATTGAATGGATCAGGTCAAACATTTGACAGTATGTGATCGATGACTTCAGAGCACAAAGGTCTTTGGAGAAGCAGAATTTCCCATCACCTATTTTCACTGGGCACCTGGAGAGAAAACAAACCCATCACTTTCATTAAAGTCATTTGAGTTACCCTATGGGTCATAGAACCTGATTACAGGAAAGACTTTTAAACATCACTTCAAACAATAAACAAATCCAGTCACACATAAAATTTAAAATATGGAGAAAGAAAACCACTCAATGGTGACAGAATTTATCTTTATGGGAATCACTCAAGACCCTCAGCTACAGATCATTTTCTTTGCGGTCTTCCTCTTGGTCTACTTGGTTAATGTCATGGGGAACATTGGTATGATTATCTTGATCATAAGAGACACTCAGCTTCACACCCCCATGTACTTTTTCCTCTGTAACCTCTCTTTTGTTGACCTGGGATACTCTTCAGCCATTGCCCCCAGGATGCTGGCTGACTTCTTAACAAAGCACAAGATCATCTCCTTCTCCAGCTGTGCCACCCAGTTTGCTTTTTTTGTAGGTTTTGTGGATGCCGAATGCTATGTCCTGGCTGCCATGGCCTATGACCGTTTCGTGGCCATCTGTCGACCTCTCCACTATAGCACTCTCATGTCCAAGCGAGTCTGTGTGGCTCTCATGCTGGGCTCTTACCTGGCTGGCTTGGTGAGTTTAGTAGCCCACACTTCCCTCACCTTCAGTTTGAGTTACTGTGGTTCCAATATTATCAACCACTTCTTCTGTGAAATCCCACCTCTCTTAGCCCTCTCTTGCTCAGACACCTACATCAGTGAGATCTTGCTGTTCAGTCTGTGTGGCTTCATTGAATTCAGCACCATCCTCATCATCTTCATCTCGTATGCCTTCATCCTCATTGCAATCATCAGAATGCACTCAGCTGAAGGCCGCCATAAGGCTTTCTCCACCTGTGGGTCTCACCTCACTGGAGTCACCCTTTTTTATGGCACAGTCATGTTTATGTACCTGAGGCCAACATCCAGCTACTCCCTGGACCAAGACAAGTGGGCCTCTGTGTTCTACACTATTATCATCCCCATGCTGAATCCCTTGATTTACAGTTTACGGAACAAGGATGTGAAAGCTGCTTTCAAAAAACTAATTGGAAAAAAACCTCAATAGTAACAAAACACAGGAAATTGTTATTACCACAGCCAAATGACAGTGGTAAAGGGGTGGTAGCAGTAGATAGAAAATGCAAATGACATTCCAGCGGACATTACTTGAACTGCCATCCACTTACTGTGTCAGTCTTTAATTCTGTAGGGTTCCCTATAACCTTTAACACTCTGGTATGAAAGAAATATAGATTATTATTTTTTAAAAAAACATGCTGAGCAAGATGTATTTGCTCTTTATTTAAAATTGGCTTACATGTTGCTTGGAAATGGATGCAAAACTTGAAAGGGGAAATAAATAGCCTATTGTGCTAAAAAATTTTTTTCAAGGTCATGAGGAACAACAGGACCAACTGTTGAGAATTTCTCTACTCTGAAGGCAAGTCAGAGAAAAATGTAGTTAAATAGATAGGAATGGGAGTATAAGGGATGACTTAACTCAGGCCAGGATCCATCCTTTCATATATTCGGCCAAACCTGTAAGTGCTAGATACATGCCAGGTTCTGGAGGGTACAAACCTAAGACAGGCATTTGCCAATGAAGAGTCTGTCGTGTTTCCAGTTATTATATTATCTCTCTGAAACTGCTGCCACCAATAACCAAATCAAGAGTGATGCAAAGCCCAAAATTAAGAGCTGTAGACTTAGGCTCTGCTGCTAACAGGGTATGTGAGTTTTGACATATCCTTCTGTCTCATGGTTGGTTTCACCCACTGGATTCCTTTGGTCTTCTCTGCCTAATATTCAAAAGAGGTGGCCATCTGAGTTTTGTTAACTTCACATATTGACTTTTTTTAGCCTTCAGGGTAACTTTGGGACTTTGGGATCCTAAGAAAGATTTGGGTCAATCTCTGAGGCTAATTTTAGCAGGTTTGTAATGTCTACTGGATTAGTGTCCTACTCCCATCCCCAACCCACTATGCCTTTCTCTCCCTCTCTTCTAATACTAGTTAAACCTTAGCCTTTTCCTAGGGTGCCAAGAGTCTTCTTGCTTTCTACCATCATCCCAAGGCCCTTATCAAAGAGTAGTTTCATTAACCCTGCGGTATCAATTACTGACAATAGAAGAGGACATAACTCCTGCATGTTATCAAGGCTACAAATCTTGAATTAAAAAACAAGAGCATCAGTAGTAGGTATAAGGAGCAGACCAAGATGGGGAAAAACTAAGTTTTTCTCAGATATGCTAAAATTCCATCACACCATTAGTTTCAATTACTTCTCAGCAATATGTCCCTATCTCTACCCTTCCTCCAGCACAACGCAGTCAAAGATCAAAGAAATACAATAATTATCCTAAAATGTACGTAGTGTCCCCATTTGTCATGAAAGGCACCAAAGAGTTTTAGGGATAAAGTACTCAGGATTTAGCAGTCTTTTTAATGTACC
This sequence comes from Suricata suricatta, assembly GCF_006229205.1. Taxonomy (NCBI): domain Eukaryota; kingdom Metazoa; phylum Chordata; class Mammalia; order Carnivora; family Herpestidae; genus Suricata; species Suricata suricatta. The sequence goes on along the minus strand of NC_043710.1, from coordinate 12,911,076 downwards.
ATTGTCTATGATATCATTATATATGAGTTGAAATTGACCTGGTGCAAAATTACCCATTCATAGCTGAATTTCTAAAAATATATTTATGGTGTTGCATTATGAAGAAAGTATAGCAACTGATGGATGAATGTAGAGCTGGAAGTCGAGAAGCAGTCCAGAGATTTAGCCTTCCATTTCTTTCTTTCTTTCTTTCTTTCTTTCTTTCTTTCTTTCTTTCTTTCTTTCTTTCTTTCTTTCTTTTTATAATCCAGTGTACAAATCTATATGCTGTGTAACAAGTAAAAATAGAATATCCTTATCTCATTAACTATAAACCAAATGTACATTTTAATTGAAAGGCTAGTTGCCTTAGAATCAGGAAGACCTTTGAGTCCAATTTCTACATCTCTACTCAGTGATCTACCTGCCAGAGGACTACTTTTTTTCTTAATTGATTGTTGTATCCAGTGCAAGTTAATGATATAATCAATAACTGATTGAAGGGCTATTTTTCCCACTCTGACTAATGACAAATATTCAGGCTTTTGACTATTTAGAAAGAAGCCCTCATCTAGATTCTGCTATTTTCTGTGACTGTGGGTAAGTTATTTAGTCTCTACCAGATTAAATTAAACAGCATGAATAATGCTTATCTTTTAGCATTTCACAAAGGATGTGCTGTGATCTCTGTAAAGAAGCTGTCACATAAAAGATAATTAATAGGCTTTCACTGCTTCTATTTTTTTCTTCATTTATATCTTAAATATCTTTACTTCTGCTATTGATGTGATACAATAAAATGAGGAAACTAATTTTTTTATGTAATTGGTAGTGGAAATATGCATATCAATTTCTAATGGCAAGATGGATAGAAGTTGGGTCAGCTCAGTCTTCATCCCACTCTTACCAATAATTATGTCAGATAAATCCCATAATGTTTCCTCAGCAATAAAATGAGCACTATTATTTGCACCTTATCAATCCTACTAGTTTGCGGAATTAAGTGATAAATAATTGTTTTATGCTTGAAAAGGTATGAATTCTTTTCCATACATTAAATACTTTGCTCAGTGATAAAATCATAAAAAGGTATGTCAATCATATTCTCTATCATGGCCTGCAAAAGTCACATGAATGGGTATTTTCATTAAACAACAAAGACTTGGTACTCATTCTACTAGGAGCTTTGAAAAGCAAAATTTGATGCAGAAGTGGGGGAGAGTGAGATAAAGCTGAGATCAAATTCTACTTCTCCACTCTCAAGCTATTTGACCTCAGCTGAGACTTTTTTAAACAATTTGTGCTATATATCTATATCTATATCAATATATCTATATCTATCTTTATCTATCTATCTATCTATCTATCTATCTATCTATCTATCTACCTATCTTTCTTTCTCCTGACTTCATGGAACCAACATTCATAGGGAGATAAAAATCAATGCAAATGTCTTGTATTGTAGAGGGAAAATGTCATAAGAGAATTGCAAAGTGCTGTCAGAACTCACAACTGAAAGGCAGCATTTCTTCTTGAGAGATGAGGGAATTTTTATGGAGAAGGGAGCATGTGAGTTATTTTTGAAGCAGAGCCTAGAAATTAAACAGAGAAGCAAATGAAGTAAAGAGTGTCAGAAGAAAACAAAATGTAGTGAGCCAAGGCAAAGAGATTGGAAACTATGGGACATTTCCATGGACCAGTTTTCCTGGGTGTCTGTGGAAAGATTTGGTGGTGAAACTGAAATGTAGGTCAAAACTGGGCACTAATTTGGGAAGTGGGAATTTATTGCCTGGAGAGCCGGGAGTTTATTCAAGGGATGGTTCCTCTTTGTTCCTCGAAGTCTGTCCCTTATCCATCAACAGAGTAACTTTTGGGGAAATCAGTATAACAACATGGCCTTTAGGTTGGTAAATCCAGGTCAATTCTGGCAACTTCAGACAGGGTTAGTGACATAAGATGATTTGTTTAATGGAGCGTGGACGAAATTAATATTTCACTTTACATATGGTCTTCTCCCAGGGGAGGAATCTCAGTTGAAGTCCCTGCCTTTAATTTCTCCCTTAGAGAAAATATCTAGAATAATTAGGGTCTGAGATTCCTTATCAAACACATAGTTATCTCTCTTCCTTAACTCAAGAGTTATAACACTGCCAAAGTCTGTTGTTTGGCACCCTCTGATATTATTCCTTCCTCCTCCTTCTGTGCCACAAATTCTCCTGCAAAACTGTTTTTTTGAATGGCCCTCTGATTTTTCTGCCTCTGGATTATTCCAAATTCCTTCTCCTCTCCACTCCATGCTTCTTTGATAGTCCCAACTCCACACATCAGAACACTCAAAGTCCTCTCTCTTTCAAGAAGCAGAGTAAGCACACCCTTCATGAAGCCCTCTCTCTGAGCTATGGGACTGGTAAGAAACTCACTCTTCTGAACAATAAAATGCCTTAATTTATAACTTTCTTATGGTTGAGTGTGTGGATATTAGAGTTACACACATACATGTATAAATGCCTTAAAGGCAGATACTTTAAAGGTGCACCTGAATTACCCCAGAGCAATAATGAGCTCATAATGGACACTGAAGGAAAGGCAGTTTACAAAATGAAAAGAGTGAGGTAAACTGTTGGCTAGAGTGCTTCAAACGGCTACATACACTGCAAAAGTGAGAGCTGCATGAGGGGCTCTGGAAGCAACTGCACTGTATTTGTGTTTTTAACTCCATTTGATTGAGTGTTCATGAGAATAATAAGTCTCTTTATCAGACCTGGTTCCGGGATGCTAGATTAGGAGTCTACAATAAATCTACATTATGAATGGCATTTGCAGATGACATCTGAAACTTTACATTTTCAACTTCATCCCAGCCATTTCCCTCCCCATCCTGCCTCCCCGAAGGTCAAGTGACATTGAATTCAAGTACACCATGAAATTTCTCCCTTTGTATACTTTGACTAAAACCAAGGCCACTAGCCCACCTAGAAAATACTGTTTTATGTCACAAATCAATCATCACTTCTGTACATTTTTCCTGGACTCACTTTTTCTCATCTGAAAAATGGTGCCCATAATACATTGGGTTGCTGTGAGAATTAAGAAGGATAATGTTGGGGCGCCTGGGTGGCTCAGTCGGTTGAGTGTCCGGCTTTGGCTCAGGTCATGATCTCACGGTTCGTGGGTTCCAGCCCTGCATCAGGTTCTGTGCTGATAGTTAGCTCAGAGCCTGGAGCCTGCTTTGGATTTTGGGTCTCCCTCTCTCTCTGACCCTCCCCTGCTCACGGTCTGTCTCTTTCTGTCTCTCAAAAGAAAAAAACATTTAAAAATTAAAAAAAAGAAAGATAATGTTATGAGTGATGGGCATTACAGAGGGCACTTGTTGAGATGAGCACTGGATATTATATGTAAGAGATGAATCACTAAATTCTACTCTTGAAATCATTATTACACTGTATTCTAATTTGGATTTAAATTTAAAGGTATTTCAAAAAACAAACAAACAAACAAAAGCATAGTGTTACTATGGCCTTGTCCCTTTGGCACAAGGCAGTTTTGTTTTTGCCTGTTATCCTAGATCGAATCTGTTACTTCTTACTCTTAAAAATACCCTTGTTCAGATATTAAAATATAAGAAAAACTTAAGTAGTGTATTTAAGTACTTTGGGGCTTAATAAATGACATATTTCCTCTGTCTTAGAGTGGTACTGTGTATATACTCTTTTAATATAAAGGCTTCCTTGGTATACTATGAAACTTTAAGATAATCTCATTTTTTGTCCTCAAGTGCTGAGATTTCATAAGTGAGTAACACATGCTCATTGAACAAATGAATGGCCATGCCCTCCTGTACTAGAGAACTACCAAAACCCAGTCTTAATTCTGGGTCTCAGGAAACCTACTGAAATTATGTATAAGACCTTGAAATTCACAAGACAACTTTACTGACCCCAGATTTTTAGATGATGAAACTGGAGTTATAAAAGTTTAAATGGTATGCCAATGTGCCCTTAGCTTATAAGTAGTGGCTGGCATTAGAATGAGTATTTTGTTTCTTAGTCCAGTGTTCTATAAAATAGGGAAGTGTACCTCCCTGTTGAAAGTGACAGGCATAATCAGAACTGGGGAACCTGTATAAAGGTCTATTTTTGGCTACATTCAGTCAGATGATTTGATTAGATTGATTAGTTGGGATTTAGACAGGATTGTATTATGAAGCATTTATTGAAAGGCTCACATTTGCCTATGGCCCCAGGGAGCTGAATCTTCACAAGGTTGGATGGGCTTGAGGAGTCACTATATCATGTATAAGTAAGAGAAAGAGGCAAAATAGGAGATGATATCAAAGAAATAGTTTAGCTTTCAGATGATACTGAGAGAATGGTATTGAAGAGTAATAATCAGTTTCACTGTGACTTTCTTCCCTTCCAGTGTTTCCCTTCCAGTCCCTTACCAACTAGAACACTAAGTTACTGTTTTTCACTTTAAGAGGAAAGATACTCATCAAGAAAACTGGTAACATATGACAACAGTGTTTGTTACACTCTCTATACCTGTGGTGATGACATTAAAGCCTTTCAATGTTACATTATTACCCGTAAAATAAATCAACCAAATCCAAACAATGAGAATATAATGTCATTTCAGAAGAAATTCTGACATGCTTATTATATATAAATTTTACAATAAATTTATAATGAATCTATTCCAGAGAGAACAGAGATAGCTAGTACAGAGACATGATTGATTGATACTTAAAGATGATCTAATCCAACAACAGTCTCATTTTGTAAATGAAAGAAATGAGGTTCACAGAAATGGAATAACTTCTTTATATTAACATAACTAAATTAAAACTGTGAAATTATAATTTCATTGTTCTCATTCCAAATGTATACACAATAATACTTTAAGCACTGATTAATCAAGAACTGAGAGAGTGTAGCTTATGATAACAGTACATTCTCTAATTATTTTGTTTACAATAGGCTTTAATTTTACTTTCATATAAACAAAGTGCTAGGTAGTATTTTTCTTAGCTATGCTGTCATCATGTTACCATAATCCCAAACAAATGTAAGGAGGAAACAATTCAATGGGACATTTGATGTTGTAAAGGACCAATAACTTCTAGTTCACCATTATTTGTGTTATTCTTTTTTAAAAACTTTTAATATTTATTTATTTTTGAGAGAGAGAAAGCACAAACAGGGTAGGCACAGAGAGAGATGGAGACAGGATCCAAGGTAAGCTCCAGACTCTGAGCTGTCAGCGTAGAGATCCAAATGGGGCTCAAATTCAAAAGTTGTAAGATCATGACCTGAGCCAAAGTCAAATGCTTAAACTACTGAACCATCCAGGCACCCCTCTTTGTGTTAATCTTAAAATAAATTGTTGTTTGTTCTAGCAATGAGGTAACATATAGTACATAGAATTATCAGTTAAATGTCTTTACATATTACATTTTCCTTTTCTGCCAAAAGAAGCAAACATAGGAAAGGAAGAAAGTTGGCTTGAAAGATCTGGATGGGAGTTAGAATAGGCATTGGCTGTGTGAACTGGTTCATTATCCTTCGTTCACTCAACTCCAAGTTACTGATCAAAACAAACTAGTCAGAATGCACTGATTAGATCAAGCAATTGGCCTAAATAATACATTTTTAGAAAAACTACACAAATATATTCACTTCCATTTGTTTACATGCTTTGGCTGCATCCCCCACTGTGAGAATGGTTTTGCAAATTTTTCTTCATTTTTAATTAATTCTCTAATTTATAAAACTGAGAGGTGAGATGGATTGGTAAGTTTTGTGAAATGAAAAATAAGCCTTCCATCTGATGTAACTTTCGACATTTCATGTTCCTTTATCAAAAGTAATTTAATATTGTTTCAAATTCATAGATAGCCAACTAAGTATGTACACCCTTCTTTGATAATATTTGAGAGAATTTCAAATTTTACTTTTGATCAGAAGAAATTTGATTAGAAATATGCGTTTCTAATCCATATTCATGTCTCAAGCAAACATACAATTAAAGTTATTTATAGGTTACGGTTTATAAACAAAAAGACACCCTGCTGTGCAATGAATTTAGCTAGTTGGTTTGTAATTTTGCTTTTCACTTTTAAAATCGATGTTAAGCCGGTGATGTCTCTTTTACCTATTCCATCAAAAATACTTTGCTCACTGATTCTATCTGACCTTCATATTTAGGTGAGGATAATGGCTGCATGTTAGTTGTTGAATGTCTGTAAAAGTGGATTTACACTTTTATTTTATTCTATATTATAAAACAAATAAGTGAGAAAATCTTAGAAATAGGTCAACTAACTTAATAGCATGTTAATCAAAGGTCGTATTTATGTTTATTAAGCATAATAATGCTAAATTATATTCTTTCTCAATTCAAAGGAGAATTATTTTTTAAAAATAAATATTTTAAAGCTTCAAAACACAGGAAATATTTATTTCCCCAAATTTGTGATGTGTATATGTATATATACATAATGTAATATATAAGTGTATATGTTCATATATGTGTATGTAATGCATGTGTGTATATGTTATGTATATAAATGTATATATTCACATATATGTGTATACATTTTACTAAGAATAAATCATGATCATGACTCCTTACCACAGTTATCTCAGCCTTGCATGGTCTGGCTGCTGCATGAACTTTAAGTGAAGCAATATTTTGATCTGTTTGTTACAAAGGAAGGCTGTATGTAAAGGGGTCAAAATTGGACAAAACCACAAAGTAGATGCAGTCATGTTTCCTTGCACACTACAAAATTAAGACAGATGTGAACCCCTCATCTGAAGTTCTCCACATGAGTTAAAAATTCAGAATGTTTCTCTGGATGAAGATGCCTTAGATCCTCCAGACAGGAATCAGATGCTTCATCTTACTGTTATCATGTCAAGCAATTAATTTCAGATAGTCTATGATTTTAGAGAACTAAAATTTCATAGTGAGTTAAGCAAATAGTCACTCAATGAAGGAAATTATTTTGACACAGTAAGGCTGCGATTTGTCCTTGGGGAATATGTGTTTCCTTCTGAGTTTGCAGTGGGCTTTATGTGTCCTTCATGAATGGCAGGACAAACTGTTCAAGGTCTTAATTATTGTTTTACTTCATATCCAGAAGTCAGTTTTCTTAGATTAACAGTTAACTTTAGTGTCCCATTCAGACCCCTCGTGTCCTCTTCTTTGCAATAGCTCTCCTTAAAGCTCCTTTCACATCTTGGTTCCTTAGGCTGTAGATCAAGGGGTTGAGCATGGGTGTGACCACAGTGTAGAACACCGCAATGATCTTGCCCCCAGCCCTGGAGGACTTCGACTGGGGTCTCATGTACATGAAGATGGCAGTTCCATAGAATAAGGTCACCACTGTCAGATGGGAGGCACAGGTGGACAGTGCCTTCTGCCTTCCAGAGGTGGACCGTATCCTGAGAACTGATACAAGGATTCGGGCATAGGAAACTACAATAAGGAGGAAAGGGATGAAGACGATGATAATACTGAAGATAAAAACAACCAGCTCAGTAAATGAGGTGTCAGTGCAAGCCAACCTCAAGACAGAAGGGACCTCACAGAAAAAATGATTCAGGACATTGGGCCCACAGTAGGGCAAACTCAAGGTGAGGACATTGATCACCATGGAACTCAGGAAGCTACTGGACCAAGAAATGGCTGCCAGTTGGACACAGATACTTTGGTTCATAATGACAGTATAATGAAGAGGGTGACAAATGGCTACATATCTGTCATAAGCCATGACCCCAAGGAGAACACATTCAATCATTCCAAAAGAGAGAGAGAAGTACATCTGAGTAGCACAGCTAGAGAATGGGATGGTCCTTTTCCCCACCATGTTGGACAGCATCTGTGGGACATTGGTGGACGTGTAGCAGATATCTAGAAAGGATAAATTAGTGAGGAAGAAGTACATGGGTGTTTGGAGACGAGGTTCTAGCTGAATAATAGTGATAATTATAATATTCCCCACTACAGTTAGTAAATAGAAAAACAAGAACACAATAAAAAGAATAAGCTGCATCTTTGGCTGAGATGAGAGCCCCAGGAACACAAATTCAGTCACAGTGAAGTTTGTTTTTATCATGTTCATTTTCCAAGCCACCCCCTTCTTACAGAACCATCCACTTGAGACAAACATCAAATGTACTATATCACTGTGTTGGAAACTCAAGACATAAATAAGAAAGCAAAGAGAAATCTTGACCTGGAATTATATCTTGAGTATCTGAGTTGTGCTAGAAATGGAAAGCTTTTATTCTACTTTTGTGGGGCGTATTCTCTTAATGAGGTTAAGATTTTCAAACTCAACAGCTGTTTAAGTTAAGCAGATTTACTTGAATTTTCTCCAAGGATATGCTCATTTGCTTGTTCATAATCTGTTCAAAACCTACTCTTTCTTCAAAGCCTTTCTTATGCCCCACCTCTTTAAAAAAATCTGAATATGTCTTTGCTCCACACTTAACAACAGAACAGCATGATGTGGAACTTAAGCAAAAAGCAATGAAGGGCATAGCTTTCTGTACTAACCTAAAAGTAATGTCAGGAACAGAATGGCAGATACATTCTTCTGTATCACTCTGACACAACCTTCTCCTGCCTAGATGCCATGACACCCTGAAGAACAAAGACTGCACACACCCCCAACGAAACCAGTCATAGATCACGTTAATGGCCAGTTCTACGGGCTTCACCATCCCCATATTATGGAGTCTTGGATAGTTTCATTATGTAAAAAAAATGGAAGAAATGATTTTTGGCATATTAAATTAAATAATGTGTAAAAAGAATTTAAGGCAATGTCTACGTATGAGACAATTTGCAAATAACATCTAGTATTAATTGTTCTATGAATATACAGTGATGCTACATTTATCTAGAATTCACTTCTATAATAAAAACTGTTTCAGGGAAATAATATTAATGAAAAGGATCCAGACAAGTTAAAGTTATCAGGTCTACTCTTTGAGAGCCCCTCACCCCCACCCTGTGCTTACTTACTCTAAATGTATTTATCCACCAAGTTAGTATGTTTGGTTAATTGACTGGCAGCCATGAGCAAATCAAAAGCCGTGACTTTGGCAGATATGGGGTAAGGAAGAGTCCTAGAGGCAAGGACAGTTACAGTAGCCAGAAAAAGACTCCCAAACATTCATTCACTCGTGTGTTCTTTCACTTTTGTCTTTTTTTTTTTCTCAAAAATGTCTTTATGATAATCTAGTACATACCAGATGCTGGGCATACACTGGTAAACACAATAGACATTTCCAAAAGTCTCAGAGCTCAGAGTCCAGTGGAAAGTTATGATGAAGGAATCAGCCCCATCCCTGAGAGCATGGGGAATCTTACCAAGAAGATGTTTTAGAACCAAGTAGTTGTGGGTCATAAAAAAGACTACTTTATGCAACGCATCCTTTCTCAAATGGTATTGATTCACATGTAATTTCTTTTAAAGGGCTTTCTTATATTTTGACTTAAGTTGGAGCTTTTCAAACCAAATAATTCAGTGAACTGATACACTAACTTCAGTCCAGGGATAAAGGAGGTGTGGACTTGGAAAGAGGAAGAAGTCAGGTCACAGTTCTTTTTTCACCTGGAGCAGCAGGAAAGGGAATGAGCAGGAGTTTCACAGCTTCCTTCCAGACCCTTCAAACAGCACTAAGAAAGTTCTTGCAAGGAAGAAATGTTTGGTGATTTTAGAAGTGACTATGACCAAAATGACATCCATATGAGTTTCTCAGTTGACAAAGTGGCACACAATCAGGAGATTGCACTGCTAGTAGTAAGATGCATGGAGTCTGCCACTGGAGAGCACGATGACATGTGTGGGTCCCCCATGTGCCTGTGCACAATTCATTACACCAACCTGTGCCCAACTGTCCTCATCTGTGGGACTGGGGAAGAGCACACTCCTCAGAATTGATGGATGAGATAAATGAGATAATGCAAGTAAAGCACCTAAAACAGAGTTAGACATATATAGTAAGAACTCAACATACATTAACTATTATCATTATGATTCATGTGATCCTCCTTAGAGGATCCTTGTTAAGTGCACAGGTCATGAATTATTGGCCTTCTTTACATATTCCCCTAAATTGCAGAGAGTAAGTCTTTCAGACGGTAAACAACTTGTCCTAAATCACTGAATTACTATGCATACAGCACCCATGTGTACAATCTAGCTGTATCTGCAATGAGAAAACCACAGCAAATGTCATAGTCCTGATTCCCTAGGCATGAATGTATGTGTAGAATTGTGTTTACATAAAGGAACTTAAATCTATTGGCTCAACATTTAAACACTGTTTATATTTTGAAGACTCAATAAAATAGGACATTTCCTTTAGTTCCTTTATAAACGCAAATAGTATTTTGAGTTACTTGATGGCTGCAGCTACTGAAAGAAGTTAGAACCCATTCAATTATCACTTTCCAGGATACAAATCGGTCTCTATTCCTTTCAGAACACAGAGCTGCAAATCCATTACAAGGAAAGGAGGAATAAAGACACTTTTGTAGATTAATGTATCTCTTATAATATGAAGCAAACTCATACAATTAGACATAGGTTGAAAAAGCTCTGAATAGTTTGTCATTTCCTGTAGATTCTATACGGCCATCTAAAGCAAGTAGGTAACCACCTAGCTAACTGCACACCTCCATCTTACCTCACAAGGCAAAAAGTAACTGCTGCTAAAGGCTTCCTTCCAACTTTTCTGCCTAGAAAACTCAGTTCTATTCAGTCCTCTAAAGACTAGGCATGCATGATGTTCTCTTAGAAACTCATCCTAACCTAATTCATCAGAACAAAGTTAATCAGAGTACTCTCTCCTGAACCATGTCCGCCCTTTGAACATACTTGATTGTTGTCCTTATACATGTGAGTGAATACAAAGTTATGAATCTATCTCTCCAGTTGACTGGGGGGTTCTAGGGATCCCGTCGTGTTTAGTTATGTTTTGCCATTCCTAGCACATAATAAGTACTATTAAATGTTGATAAAATTCAAATAAACTTTATATTTCTTATTTTCCTTATGTCTTGAGCTCAGATTAAGAATAAATTCACCCTCATGGTAGCCATAATTTTAATGAAAGAATAGAGTCCAGCAAAATCATTTACTCCCAAATCACTTATTTTTTTTCTAAACAATACTAAGGCTCAAATGCCATTTAATTCAGTTTGGACAAAGAGAGACAGAGACAGGCAGAGAGACACAGAGAGAGAAATGATGTGGCTTGATGCCAAGACAGTACAAAGTGTGCTAACTTATACTTTACTCAAGTTCAGATTATTTTGTCATATAGACACAGCCTATCAGGCATTTTATGTATTTCACAAAAAAATGAGTGATCTTTCTATTCTGTAAGTCACAGGAAGAAATCTGAAATATATTTTATGCCAAACTAGAGTAATCTAATGTTCCTTCATAAATTCAGGATACAACTGAAAGCATTGTTTGCTCCAAATTGTTTATTAAGTTCAGAGGATAGATTTGATGTGTAGCAATGATATTGTTGGTCTTTCATAATATATACCTCCCTTTCCAGGGATAATTTCTCAAGGCGTCAAAGTGTAGGGGTAAATATCATCTCTGGAAAAAGGCAACTAGAATATGAATTCTGACTCTACCACTTGTCTGGTGGGTCACTTAGGTAAGTTTCAAAACTTTCCTAAGTCTCTTTTTTTCTCCTAGGTTAAGTGGGAACTATATTAGTATCTAATTTGTAGGATTATCTTAATGATTACATTAGAAAGTCCATCTAACAGTTTTAGCATAGTATCTGACATATAGTGAGAACTTGAGAAATCATAGCTCACAATATTATATAAACTCCAGAATTATAATTAATTGGCTATAAATAAATTTATGTTTTTAAAGTGGAAAGACTATTAGACATGATTATATGGAAGTTATTTATTCCATCACTGCAGAAAGGTTTAAAACCTACATAAACCTATATAATCTTTTTATGTGTATAGTATTGATAAAATTTGTAATGTCTTTTCATCCATTATCAGTTCACTCCTCAACAAAATTTATTGCTAAAGATTAAAAACTCAGAAGTTTAAAAATTAAGAATAAAGACAGCATTATAATCCTGTTTCCTACCTGATTAAGAAAAAACATTAGGAAAAACTAACCAGGAAGACCTTAAATATTTTTGCCAGTGATCTCATTGGTGAGTTTTGAAAAATATACTAGAAAAAGGATTAATCATATGTTTGTAAAAGCATCACTAAGATTGTTTACAAATTGCACTGTAGATGATTATTTACCACTTAGTGTAAGTTAGTTTCATGAAGCACTTTTTAAGTTTATTTATTTATTTTGAGAGAGAGAGAGAGAGAGAGAGAGAGAGAGAGAGAAAGCACAAGCAGAAGAGGGGCAGAAAGTGAGCAGGAGAGAGAATCCCAAGTGTGTTCCATGCTGTCAGCACAGAGTATGAACCCAGAGATCATGACCTGAACCAAAACCTAGAGTCAGACACTTAACTGCCTGAGCCATTCAGGCGTCCCTTTCAGAAACTCTTTTAAACAAACAATATGGATTTGGGTTTGATGCAACATGGAGATAAAGGAGAAAAATATGAAAGCAAGGGGTCCAAGAAGGCCATGCTCTGAGAAGAAGCCAATCCCACCCTCCAGCAAGAATACCATGTTAGTAAGCATCAATAACACAAGTTAACAAATTGTGATCTTCAGTACAGGCAATTAAATCACACCTCTGCACCACATGCAAAGAAAGATGAAAACAAAAACAAAACAAAATACTTCTTCATGGGAAAAAAATCATCAAAAAAATAAAATATTCATTGCCGTGTATTATAATTCTCTATTACATGACAAATATTTGCAGGTGCTTTGCTGATAACTAAATTGCGTCTTTATAATAACCCCAAAATATACTTCTATCCATTTTAAAGATGAGACAATTAAAGATCAGAGAAACTACACAGCTTTCTCACTCAGAGCACTTATCTGAGCCATAATTTGTACATTAGTCTGCCTAACTCCAAAACCTTCTAAGTAAATAACTGAGAGTTTTATTTTACTATTATAATATTTTTTACATCTAATAGACAATTGTAATAGACACAACAGATAAAGCATACCTGAAGGCAGTACCCACTGCAAGCAACACCCTACTTCATATTTGTCCTCACCATATATTCATGTACACAAAAACCCATAAAAGGCAGCAAACATGCTATCCATGTGCAAAAAAATATAATTCCATGGAGATAAAAATAGATCTCTTTTTCATGATGAGAGATAGTGCTATAATCCAACTCAACCCTTTTATAAAGATGACAAAGGCATGTATAGTGTAATCCCTAAGTCATTTGAGTTTCTTTGCTTTAGGATCTTAGGCTGAATTTGAGATTCTTGAGGGATAATGTCCCCGATCAGTAATTAAAGCTTAATTATTTGTTCTGAGGGATTCCTAGTTGATGCATTTGTTGGTTGCTTCCTGTCCCCTCCCTCCTCTGCTTATGAACCTGTACCATGGTTAAAGTGACCCTTCCAAGTGACCAGGGTGTCCTATCCTTCAGTACTGCCTAATACTGATTATCATAAATATGAGTACATTCATTGTAAGAAGAGCAAAATGTAAAATGCAGGGTTCAAAGATCAAACACAGAGTCATTTCCTGGAATCTACTGGAATTTAGAGATATAATGATGCTAGTGTACACTCAACGATCCACATAGCAAATTTGAACCCTACACTCCCCTCTCCATGATCATAGCAAACTCTGGAAACATGTACTATTGCATAGCAATGAAATACAAATTGATAGGAGGAAAACAGTAGGGCCAGAGTGGGGACTTCCTAATGTGACCTCGAACACATCACTTCACTTTCATGAGCCCCAGCTTATGCATCTTTAAAATTGACACAAAAATATCTAGACTACTACATTACTCCCTTGTTATGGAACTAAAGGAAGGAAGTGAAGAAAAAGGGGAAGAAAAGAAGAAGGAAAAGAGAAAGGGAGGGAAGTAAAATGTTAACATTATGTAAGTCCTTCCAATGTACAAAGAGCCAGCTGAGTCAAATTGTGCCTTCACATAATGATATTGCTTAATCTTTAATTCTCAAACCCTGAATGGCTGTTGTAGTTTATTTGGCTTTATTTATCAATTTATTTATCAATGCCCAGACCTTCCCTGAATCAATAAGATCATAATCCTTGCAGATAGGACTTTGGTATAAGGGGCACCTGGGTGGGTCAGTCGGTTAAGCATCTGACTTTGGCTCAGGTCATGATCTCACAGTTCATGGGTTCGAGCCCCGTGTTGGGCTCTGTGCTGACAGCTAGCTCAGAGCCTGGAGCCTGTCTTGAGATCCTGTGACTCCTTCTCTCTCCGACCCTCCCCTGCTCACACTCTTTCTCTCTCTCTCTCACTCTCTCTCTCTCAAAAATAAATAAAAACATTAAAAAAAAAAGACTCTGGTATAAGTATTTAAGTATTTTAAAAAGCTCTCCAGGTGAGCCCTTAACGTCTGATTTTCCAATATTTTTACTGGGAAAATGAAAGATATATTTGTGGATTTACACAAAACTAAGCCCAAAATATTCAACCCCTTAGGGAGTTTCACACTGTTACTTCCAGTTTTTTTCTCTACTACATTACAACATTTAAGTACTGCTGTTAAAAACATTCTAAAAAGTACTGCACCCAAGACTTTTTGGAATGTCCAGTTCTACTTTGCTTGGATAAAACTGGAGACTCTCAGAGTAGATTCCTACCAGGCATCAACCCCTGAGAGTGCATTGACTTAGGAATTGCAACGGAAGCTACTCAGTAGACTGAAATCCAGAAGGAGCTATCACTTTCTTAGGTTTTGGGTAGTTAACAAATGATACGAAAAGCACTGGGAAGTTTTCTCACATTAATATGTACATTGTCTGGGTCCGTGGTCGGCACAAAGACTTATTACAAATTCTGGAGGTTTTTTGAAGCAATATGGAATCCTACTGATGACATGATGACATGATTTTATATACAGGAAACCCAAAAAATTCTATCAAAAACTTGTTAGAACTATTACACAATTTTAATAAAGCTTCAGGATAAAAATATCAACATACAAAAATTAGTTGCATTTATATACTTTAACAACAAACTATCTAAAAGAAAAATGAAAAAATATCCAATTTACCCTAGCATCAAAACAAATAAATTATTTAGGAATAAATTTAACCAAGGAGGGGAAAGACATAAATGAAAAAGAAAGCCACTGTTTATGGATCAGAAAGAATAAGATTGTTAAAATGTCCATACTACTTTAAAATGTCCATACTGCCCAAAAACAATCTACAGATTCAAACTATCAAAACCTCAATGGCATTTTTCCCAGATACATAAAAAAAAATTTTTTTGATGCATGTGGAACCACAAAAGGCCATGAATAGCCAAAACAGTCTTGGACAAGAACAAAGCTGGTGGCCTCATACTTCCGGGTTTTACAATATATTACAAAATACTGTAATTAAAGAGTACGGTGCTAGAATGAAAACAGATATGTACACCAATGGAACTGAATACAGAGCCCAG
This sequence comes from Suricata suricatta, assembly GCF_006229205.1. Lineage (NCBI taxonomy): Eukaryota > Metazoa > Chordata > Mammalia > Carnivora > Herpestidae > Suricata > Suricata suricatta. Next base: position 12,895,495 of record NC_043710.1, on the reverse strand, counting down.
AAAAGGCTGATCACTGAAGGTCAACCGATCTTCAACAAAGGTGCAAAGGAACCCACAATGGCCAAAGATAGTCTCTTCAATAAACATTGAGAAAACTAGATATCCACTGCAAACGAGTGGAATTGGACCCTTAATTGCCCACTGTATACAAAAATCAATTCACAATGGATTAAAAACTTAAATGTAAGACTTGAAACTGAAAAGCTATGAGGAGGAGGGATAGGGAAATAGGCTTACCCACATTCTCAGTGCAGCTTGCCTTTTCTGCAGTCAGTGCCCTGCACTTCTCATCTGTGATGGAGCACGAGAATTGACACATTCTTCTTTCCGAGAGATCCATCCATACCCCTCTCAGACCTCCTCGTCACTAACTTTCTACTCATATTCTCAGTCCCTGCTCAGTTTGTCCATCCATTAGTCACTGTTCATAAAACAGTATAGAGGCACACCTTAGACCACCACTCTTTCTATCCTCAGAGAAGATGATCCACTGTTCTGCTTGGTATTTTGCATGACTTTTGCACATTTAAGACCTGAATTCGTACCCTTAATACTACTGCCTTCCTAAGAATCAATAATTCTTAGAGAACAGTATATGTTTTAGAATGAGCAAATAAATAACTTGTGCCTAAAATATTCTGTTGTGTCTAGAAAACATAGATGCTTCTGAAACAATAAGGACAAAAACAATAGGAGCCAACTTAAAGGGTTCTGTACAGTGCATTCGATGTATCAAAGAAAAATCATGACAATAAACAAAATAGTATAATTTTTATTGCAACATATTGAATCAATGAAATCCAAGGAGTCCAGGATACTCATAAAAAGAGAAGTGTATAGAGAGCCTAAGAAGAGGGACTCCAGGGTGGCTCAGTCAGTTAAGCGTCCAATTTAGGCTCAGGTCATGATCTCGTGGTTGATGAGTTTGAGCCCCTCGGCGAATTCTGTGCTGACATCTCAGATCTTGGAGGCTGCTTAGAGTTCTGTGTCTACCCCCCTCTCTTCCTCTCCCCCATTCACTCTCTCTCTCTCTCTCTCTCTCTCTCTCTCTCTCTCTCTCAAAAATGAATAAACATTAAAATAAAATAAAATAAAAACAAAAAAAGAAGGTAGTGATAAAATGGAAATATTCATTTTGACTGAACTTTTAAAAGTAGTAATGTGATTAAATAGAGAGAGAAATACATAAGAATATATAGAAATCCAAATAAATATTAATATGTCATTGTTTTATTGGTATAAGCAGCAAATAAGTGTAAAGATCTATGTTTTCCAAATAGTGCCAGTAAAATTGGGAGCTGTATGAAGATCAGAAAGAAATAATCAGCACTGATGAATACTAATAATAATAATGAGTAAAAGGTATTAACACCAGAGAATAACCAATTAAAAGGGGCACTTCTGGTATTCTGAATAGATGATATTCTTAAATGAAATTTTAACTCTGCAGGTTCAATCTTTGATTTAATAGATGAAGATTGAATATACTTACTAACTAAAATAAAGTTATTATAAGATTACATTGTCCTTGAATAATTTTCATGTATTAACCTAATGCATAATAATAACATAAAATGGATTATTTAATGTTGGCTGAAATTTGAAAAAATAATTTTAGGAGGGGTATCATTTTGGAAAAAAAAACCTCTTTGGAGAAGTTTCTATTCATGTCTTCTGCCCATTTCTTCACTGGGTTATTTGTTTTGTGAGTGTGAAGTTTGGTGAGTTCCTTGTATATTTTAGATACTAGCCCTTTATCTGATATGTCATTTGCAACTATCTTTTCCCATTCTGTCAGTTGCCTATTAGTTTTCTTGATTGTTTCCTTTGCCTTGCAGAAGCTTTTTATCTTGATGAAGTCCCAAGGGTTCTTAATTTCCCTTGCCTTTGAGGATGTGTCGAGTAGGAGATTGCTGCCGTAGAGGTCTAGGAGGTTTTTTCCTACTTTCTCCTCGAGGGTTTTGATGGTTTCCTGTCTCAATTTCAGGTCCTTGAGCAATTTTGAGTTAATTTTTGTGTATGGTGTAAGAAAGTGGTCTAGTTTCATTCTTCTGCATGTTGCTGTCCAGTTTTCCCAGCACCACCTGCTAAAGAGGCAGTCTTTTTTCCATCGGATACTCTTTCCTGCTTAGTCAAAAATTAATTGGCCGTAAAGTTGTGGGCCCAGTTCTGGGTTCTCTATTCTATTCCATTGGTCTATGTGTCTGTTTTTGTGCCAATACCATACTGTCTTGATGATGACAGCTTTGTAGTAGAGGCTAAAGTCTGGGATTGTGATGCCTCCCGTTTTGGTTTTCTTCATCAATATGACTTTGGCTATT